>NC_091329.1:28349555-28514096 GCF_038502225.1 Cherax quadricarinatus
CTCTCTGCTCATTCATCTATTTGTTTGGGAAATAGAAGGGAAAATACATTTCGATTTCAAATAATTTAGGTTCAGTAATTATCTGTCGACGGCTCATGTCTGGTGTTGGAAAACAAACTGATCCTAAATGACAAAAAAGGTACAATACCGTGACTGGAACGATACACAAATAACTCGCACATAGAAGAGAGGAGCTTACGACGACGTTTCGGTTCGACTTCGACCATTTACAAAGTCACACTAACGAAAAGGAGAGCAGGATGGGTATATATAGGCAGGAGGTGATAGTAGTAGTAGTAGTAGTAGTGTTACTAGTGGAGGTGGAACGAAGCAGTAGTGGGGAGGTAGTAAGAGTAGGAGGGGCCAGTCAAATACTAAGAGAGATGAGTACTGCAAGGGAGCTAGATGCCCACAGAGGGCAAGAGCAAGAACACAGGGAGGGGAATAAATAAATAAAGAACAAATACACAGGGGAGAAGAAAGACAACCCAAAGGCAATATGAATATCTATATCATATACAAACTGATTTTGTTACATAATAAAGAAGTGGAAATGACACTAAAAAAAAGTTTTCAACATTTTGTTAATTTTAAGAGAATTAATTTAGAGAAACTTGTGGGAACTGACTACTGCGCTTGCTAACAAGATCAGTGAGGACACAAGCGGTGTCCCTTACATAAAGAATAACATCCGTTCTAAGTTAAACGTATTGGAAAACCAATTTAATCAGGGCTTTTTGATCTGTCATGTTAGTAATATAGTTTTTACCCGTGCTGCGTGTGCAGCTGCCTCAGCCTTGTTGTACCCCAGAACCGAGCTGTGTTAGTTTCAGCTTTGTGGCAGCCTCGTGACTCGGAATTCTGAGTGCAGCTCTGTCAACAAGGCGTCGGAGGGTGTTGCCAACCGCAATAGGTCTGATTCCTCAATTCTTTTTCTTTAGGCCACATAGTGATGCCTCGAATAAGAGTGGCCTAATGGCCTCCGGGACACCGCCAGCCAGGCACACATTGGGAAGTCTGGTGAGTTCAGACAACAAGCTCTTTGAAGCATCCCCAGGTGCTGGGTTGAGCATTTGCTTTAAATGTTGTGATCTTAAAGAGGTGAAATTACGTACTGAGCCCTGTGCGAATAGCATGGTCGCTTTGTACACAGCAGCTTGAGTGCGAGCTGCTTTGAGGATGTGATATAGTCCTGGTGGATGTTATGTTCTCTATTGAGGTGAAGTCTGGATAGCCTTCAGCGCTGTCTCGAGGAAGGGGCTGTTGGTTGTTCCCATGTGGAGACTTCTAGGAACCTAGACACTCACTGTGTGCACGGATATTGCCATCCGTGACATGGAGAACACAATCCCTGTTGCACACCTGGAAGTTGCTCCTGGTTGAGCGCCACCATGCTGGCCCTGGTGGAAAGATTCCTGGGAGAATGACACTTGTGGGGATCGTGGGCGTGGGGGAGTGCTGGCTGGGGAATAGCGAGTGAAGTGAAACATGGGTGTATTGCATTTGGGATGGGAGGGGGATAAACGGCTGTAGTTCCTCGAGAATGTGGGAGAAAGGTGTCCTCACAATCATCTACTGTCTCTCAGAGAAAATTTCTATTCCAAGGTCGATGAGAAGAGAACTTGATATCTCGCACTGACTGAGAATTCCGAGAATTCATCGTTTCACTTAGTTATCACTTGAGTGTTATTGGTGTATCACTAGATGGCAGCACCCTTCAGCAAGGACATGGGAGGAGACCGGCCTTAGGTGTTCACTTACGGTGGGCATCACTAACTGCAGTAGTGTATGTTTCTTACACATATATTTTATGACTTAGCTTGGCAAAAGACTTGGCAGACGATGCACCATCCCCCCAATGAAAAGCAGGGGTGTCACTAGCACGTTAAGAGACCATACAATAAGTGTCAGGGGCCCGAGACTGTTCAACTGCCTCCCAGCACACATAAGGGGGATTACCAACAGACCCCTGGCAGTCTTCAAGCTGGCACTGGACAAGTACCTAAAGTCAGTTCCTGATCAGCCGGGCTGTTGCTCGTACGTTGGTTTGCGTGCAGCCAGCAGCAACAGCCTGGTTGATCAGGCTCTGATCCACCAGGAGGCCTGGTCACAGACCGGGCCGCGGGGTCGTTGACCCCCGGAACTCTCTCCAGGTAAACTCCAGGTCCTCACAATTGAGCACAATATTCACACTATTAACATACGTATCGCCAGTTCAATAAGCCATAATGTGAAGACCAATATGACCACTCCCGTCCTCCTTCCAATATTCAACTAACTACAGAGGAGGGAACACTGGTCTCCCCACGTCCGCTGAGTTTCCTCATCAACATCAAACTCTGCACCCCCAACTCCTTACATACACACAGCACTTTCGCTGATACAGAAGCAACGGTCTAGCATTAGCAAAAAACTGTCACTATGTAATCTTCAGTGGATAATAACGATGAGGACTTCTGAAACTGGCTCTTGTCAACCAAGTTAAACCCGTGTTTATGAGCAACATATATGGAGTACCCCAACCATATACTACATGCATATACACTCAGTAGTAACTTTATTAGATACACCTGTACACCTGCTCATTGATGCAAAAATCTAATCAACCAGTCACGAGGCAGCACCTCAAGGCAGGCAGATATTGTCAGAAAGTTAGTTGTTCATACCGAACATCATAATGGGAAAGAAATGTGATTTAAGTGACTTTGACAGTGGGATGATTGTTGGTGCCAGAATGGGTGGTTTGAGTCTCAGAAATTGCTGATCTGGGATTTTCAAACACAACAGCTTACAGAAAATGGTTTGAAAAAGACAAAGTATCCAACGAGTGGCAATTCTGAGAGAAAAGAGACCTTAGTAAGTTTATTTAAGTATACACAAATACAGTTACATAGATTATCATACATAGCAGCATATGTGTAGAGAACCTAGGATAATCCAAAAAAGTTAGACAAAGTGACTTATTTCAGTTGGGGTCTTTGTTAAAGAGAATGGAAAGACCGATTCAAGCTAACAGAATGGCGACAGCATTTCATAGTTCATCGACACTATGCCTAACCCTTATAGGGTAGGGTAGGTGCCTGAGCCCGAGCTTACAGCTCACAAGACTGTCATTCCCATTAGCCCCCTTGGGCTGTCCAGGTCTGTTTGCAGTCCTGCCTCATCCTCATCCGATTTAATTCTTCTAATCAACTTCACATCACCTGCGAATAGGGACACTTCAGAGTCTATTCCTTCCATCATGTCGTTCGCATATATCAAAAATAGTACTGGTCCTAGAACTGACCCCTGTGGGACCCCGCTCGTCACAGGCGCCTACTGTAATACCTCTTCACGTACCATGACTCGTTGCTGCCTCCCTGTCAGGTATTCCCTGATCCATTGCAGTGCCCTCCCTGCTACATGCGCCTGATCCTCCAGCTTCTGCACTAATCTCTTGTTGGGAACTGTGTCAAAGGCCTTCCTGCAGTCTAGGAAAATGCAATCTACCCACCCCTCTCTCTCGTGTCTTACTTCTGTTATCTTATCATAAAACTCCAGGAGGTTTGTAATACAAGATTTGCCTTCCATGAACCCATGCTGGTTTTCGTTTATAATCTTGTTCCGTTCCAGGTGTTCGACCACTCTCCTCCTGATAATCTTCTCCATGACTTTGCACACAATGCATGTCAGAGACACAGGTCTGTAGTTTAGCGCCTCGTTTCTGTTTCCTTTCTTAAATATGGGGACTACATTTGCTGTCTTCCATTTCTCAAGTAGTTGCCCAGTTTCAAGGGATGTGTTGAAGATTGTGGTTAGAGGCACGCACAGCATCTCTGCTCCTTCTCTAAGGACCCATGGGGAGATGTTGTCCGGTCCCATCGCCTTTGAGGCATCAAGGTCACTTAGCAGCTTCTTCACCTCTTACTCGGTTGTTCGTATGTCATCCAACACTTGTTGGTATATTCCCTCTTGATGTTCCCTTCTGTGCTGTCTTCCTGTTTAGCTCCTCACATACCTCCTGATCATTTCTTGTGAGTTCTCCACCTTCTGTCCTTAATCTGATCACCTGGTCTGTGTGTGTGTGTGTGTGTGTGTGTATGTGTGTGTGTGTGTGTGTGTGTGTGTGTGTGTGTGTGTGTGTGTGTGTGTGTGTGTGTGTGTGTGTGTGTGTGTGTGTGTGTGTGTGTTGGTCTGTATATTTCGATCCCCTTCTGGGATCCTCTTCAGCAGATACATAAGTGAAATGAGAAAAAGAATATGTAGAGAATTTTGCACCTCACCCCGTACCTGGGAGTGTCACATGGAAGCAAAAAATTTGGGTAGGAAATTCCTCTGTGCTATGTAATTCCTGACATTAATCAGAAAATGGTAACCAGAGCAGAAAGAAAACAAAACTGAAAAAAAACGATGATACAAAAAATATTTGTCACAGAAGCAAAATCCAGAAGAAAACTAAAATATGGCTAAAATGAGTCAAAACTAGGATTTTATTGTACAAGAAAGGTATAAAATACCGACAATATGAAAGTTAAGACACGTGCAATATCTGGATATCTTTATTGTAGACGTTTCGCCATCCAGTGGTTTTATCAATACAGATTCTAGGACATAATAGGGAGACAGTAGAACTATATACAAAAGATGAAGTAATCAGTCCCTCAGCCTTGGAGTAAGTGTTCACAGCATCGTGGTGGAGGAGAATCTGGAGCAAAGGCAAGAAGACTGGCGGTTATATAGGCGTCAGTGGATAAGGACGGGCAGCAGACGAGGGCATAGTCACTGGTAGGCGGGATTCCCCAGTGGAAGAAGGTCTTGTAGATGTCCTCTGAACCAAGATTCCTTGGTTCACTCCACTCCAAACACATCATCGTAAGACACAGTCGCTCCTCACCTCAAGAAGTGTTCCTTCGATCCCCGTCGGGGAGGGGAACCTATAGTCATCGTACCAGCGCCTGACTTACTCCTTCATGATGCTTGCAAACCGTGTAAGGATCAAACCCAACAGTGGAGTAATAAATGACTCTACTAAACTTGCCCTTGCTGCCGTTGTAAAGACTTGCCTACAAGTTAAATTTACAGCCATCAACTCGACGAAAGACTCATTCATCGTCGTCTGTACCGACGATTATGAAGCCACAAAGCTGATCGCCGACACTTCTATGAAAACCCTCAGAGACCGACAGTTCACCATCTCCCCTTCACCTTTTTTGCTGGCGAAACGTTCCGTTTTCGTCAAACGGCTGGACAAACTCGTCACTTCTTTATCGACTGAGGATCTCAAGACCTCTATCGAGGAACAAAATACCTGGGCGTCGATTGAACATATCACCAAAATCCCCAACGCCTCTACAATGATCAAGCTAACCTTCTCCAACATCGAGATGGCTACTAGAGCACTGTCTGACGGCCTAGCTATCTCCTACTATCATATCCATCCAAGTCACATAGAACCCGAACGTTTCGCCCACATCTCGCCATGCTGGACCTGCTACTCCTATCACCACTCAACGCCTGACTGTCCTCTGAAAGGGAAAAAGTACTGCACAAACTGCGGTAAAGACGGCCATGACTTCAAGGAATGTTCTACTACCACTACCTCTCCTACCTGCCTCAACTGCAAGGGTACTCACCACACCCTTGCAGCAAAATGCCCTCTACGTAAAGAAGTCCTGTCTAAGAAAATCATTGAAGAAACCAAGAAGAACAACCCTAAATCGCCAACATACGCCGCCATTGCAAAAATTCAATCAGATACCACCGAACTCCTTCAAGCTACACAACAATCATCTCCACCCAGCCAGTCCCTCCTTGCTCTTCCTGACGCTGTTCCATCCAAGGTGCTATACTGTATGATGTATGCACACTTTACTAATGCTGCAAACCCTGGCTCATTCAACACAACAATCAATGAACTGTTTCGCCTAAACAACATGCCAAACTTCAACTTTCCAGACTCGCCACCATCACAAGACCTCCTCAAGCTAATTCCAGATATTGTTAACTTCACCTCACCTGGTCCTACTTGTATCTCTGACCAAGACTCTACTCCAGAACCAACACCACCGTCTACTGCCACCTCTCACCACCCACCACCAGCCCAACAAATCACAACCGACCAACACTCCCTGCCTCCTCTCAACACAGTCACAAAAGACGAAATAGTACCAGAACATTATGAACAACCCTCGGACAACGACGAAGTAGTAGTCGAAGAAGAAACCACAGGCAACCGTTACCTAAGCCAAGCCTTTAATGGGTCTCAAACCTTCTACACCACCCCCAACCTCCCAACCGAAATGAGCGCAGCTGATATGCTCCACTTAATGAAAGAAGGAGCTGTTAAGTACACCTGCACCAATCCTCACCAAATTCCTTTTGAAAACGCACTATCTTACCTCGTGACGAATCTGAACTGCTCCAACCTCAGAATGCAACTATTCCACATGTCCAAGAGAGACTTCAAAAGACTCAAGAGTGGCTCCATCACCAGCGAAGTGTAGCCAAACACACAACACCCTTCCCAACACCTGACGTCCAAACCAGCTCTTCACCTTAGCCTGAAGCATATCAGTCAGCGAGCACTGTCTGCAGTCTGCTCTCTCCTCTATGTCCTTAACATGCCCTCTCTACACTGCCTCGCAGTGCCACGCAGCTGGGTTTAGCCCTGGCTCTTTCATCTACAACTCAAGACCTTCCTCTCACGACTGTTCATCGTCTGTCCACACTTCCCCACTCACCCACCGGAGTCCCAACAGAAGAGCCTGCTATGTGTGCTCTCAATGTCTGTCCCACGATCGACTTAGCTGCTGGGTTAAGCCCTGGCTCTATTTCTACTACTAAGAACACTCCTCTCCAGCACTTCTTCGTCTGTCCCGTCTTCCCCGCTCATCCCATTTGGGATCTTACCTGAACTTTCGTTCGTTCGTTCGCCTTTGCTCCAGATTCTCCTCCACCACGATGCTGTGAACACTTACTCCAAGGCTGAGGGACTGATTACTTCACCTTTTGTATATAGTTCTACTGTCTCTCTATTATGTCCTAGAATCTGTATTGATAAAGCCACTGGATAGCGAAACGTCTACAATAAAGATATCCAGATGTTGCACATAGGATTTTATTGCAAAACAATGAAATATATTGTCGTTGGCAAGTAACAAATTGCAAATGTCAACATGTAGAAGGATGACGCTAAATGATGACGTAGAACAATAAGAACAAAACGATTCTGAAGAACAATGACGTTAAAACGATGACGCATGACAGAAACATAAAAAAAAAGACTCAGAAACGAAGAAGCAAATTTCTTAAATAAGTTACAATTTTAAGTCAAATTTGTTATAATTATTGTACAATATATATACTACAAATTCCAATGGAACAATACCTAAAATAACTTTGTGTTTTGTTTGTTTATGAGTTTCAATTAGTGGAGGACCCGCCCATTGTTAGCGTCACTGTTCGTGCATGACTGTGTGTGTGTATGTCACTGTTCGTACATGACTGTGTGTGTGTATGTCACTGTTCGTACATGACTGTGTGTGTGTATGTCACTGTTCGTACATGACTGTGTGTGTGTATGTCACTGTTCGTACATGACTGTGTGTGTGTATGTCACTGTTCGTACATGACTGTGTGTGTGTATGTCACTGTTCGTGCATGACTGTGTGTGTGTATGTCACTGTTCGTACATGACTGTGTGTGTGTATGTCATTGCTCGTACATAACTGTGTGTGTGTATGTCACTGTTCGTACATGACTGTGTGTGTGTGTATGTCACTGTTTGTACATGACTTTGTGTGTATATGTCACTGTTTGTACATGACTGTGTGTGTGCATGTCACTGTTTGTACATGAGTGTGTGTGTGCATGTCACTGTTCGTACATAACTGTGTGTGTGTATGTCACTGTTCGTACATGACTGTGTGTGTGCATGTCACTGTTCGTACATGACTGTGTGTGTGCATGTCACTGTTCGTACATGACTGTGTGTGTGCATGTCACTGTTCGTACATGAGTGTGTGTGTGTATGTCACTGTTTGTACATGACTGTGTGTGTGTATGTCACTGTTTGTACATGACTGTGTGTGTGTATGTCACTGTTTGTACATGACTGTGTGTGTGCATGTCACTGTTTGTTCATAACTGTGTGTGTGTATGTCACTGTTCGTACATGACTGTGTGTGTGCATGTCACTGTTCTTACATAACTGTGTGTGTGCATGTCACTGTTTGTTCATGACTGTGTGTGTGTATGTCACTGTTCGTACATGACTGTGTGTGTGTATGTCACTGTTTGTACATGACTGTGTGTGTATGTCACTGTTCGTACATAACTGAGTGTATGTCACTGTTCGTACATGACTGAGTGTGTGTATGTCACTGTTTGTACATGACTGTGTGTGTGTATGTCACTGTTCGTACATGAGTGTGTGTGTGTGTATGTCACTGTTCGTACATGACTGTGTGTGTGCATGTCACTGTTTGTTCACGACTGTGTGTGTATGTCACTGTTCGTACATGACTCTGTGTGTGCAAATCACTGTTTGTACATGACTGTGTGTGCGTAAGTCACTGGTCACTGTTCGTACATGACTGTGTGTGTGCATGTCACTGTTTTTACATGACTGTGTGTGTGTGTATGTCACTGTTCGTACATGAATGTGTGTGTGCATGTCACTGTTTGTACATGACTGTGTGTGTGTATGTCACTGTTCGTATATGACTGTGTGTGTGTATGAAACTGTTAGCACATAACTGTGTGTGTGTATGTCACTGTTCGTACATGACTGTGTGTGTGTGTGTGTATGTCACTGTTTGTACATGACTGTGTGTGTGTATGTCACTGCTCGTACATGACTGTGTGTGTGCATGTCAATGTTTGTACATGACTGTGTGTGTGTATGTCACTGTTCGTACATGACTGTGTGTGTGCATGTCACTGTTCGTACATGACTGTGTGTGTGCATGTCACTGTTCGTACATGAGTGTGTGTGTGTATGTCACTGTTTGTTCATGACTGTGTGTGTGTATGTCACTGTTTGTACATGACTGTGTGTGTGTATGTCACTGTTCGTACATGACTGTGTGTGTGCATGTCACTGTTTGTTCATAACTGTGTGTGTGTATGTCACTGTTCGTACATGACTGTGTGTGTGCATGTCACTGTTCGTACATAACTGTGTGTGTGCATGTCACTGTTTGTTCATGACTGTGTGTGTGTATGTCACTGTTCGTACATGACTGTGTGTGCATGTCACTGTTCGTACATGACTGTGTGTGTGTATGTCACTGTTTGTACATGACTGTGTGTGTATGTCACTGTTCGTACATAACTGAGTGTGTGTATGTCACTGTTCGTACATGACTGAGTGTGTGTATGTCACTGTTCGTACATGACTGTGTGTGTGTATGTCACTGCTCGTACATGACTGTGTGTGTGCATGTCATGTTTGTTCACTGTGTGTGTATGTCACTGTGTACATGACTGTGTGTGTGCAAATCATGTCACTGTTCGTACATGACATGACTGTGTGTGTATGTCACTGTTTGTACATGACTGTACATGTTCGTACTGTGTGTGTGTGTATGTCACTGTTCGTACATGACTGTGTGTGTGTATGTCACTGTTTGTACATGACTGTGTGTGTGTATGTCACTGTTTGTACATGACTGTGTGTGTGCATGTCACTGTTTGTACATGAGTGTGTGTGTGCATGTCACTGTTCGTACATGACTGTGTGTGTGCATGTCACTGTTCGTACATGTGGGTGTGTGCATGTATGTCACTGTTTGTACATGACATGTGTGTGTGTATGTCACTGTTTGTACATGACTGTGTGTGTGTATGTCACTGTTTGTACATGACTGTGTGTGTGTATGTCACTGTTTGTACATGACTGTGTGTGTGCATGTCACTGTTTGTTCATAACTGTGTGTGTGTATGTCACTGTTCGTACATGACTGTGTGTGTGCATGTCACTGTTCTTACATAACTGTGTGTGTGCATGTCACTGTTTGTTCATGACTGTGTGTGTGTATGTCACTGTTCGTACATGACTGTGTGTGTGTATGTCACTGTTTGTACATGACTGTGTGTGTATGTCACTGTTCGTACATAACTGAGTGTGTGTATGTCACTGTTCGTACATGACTGAGTGTGTGTATGTCACTGTTTGTACATGACTGTGTGTGTGTATGTCACTGTTCGTACATGAGTGTGTGTGTGTGTATGTCACTGTTCGTACATGACTGTGTGTGTGCATGTCACTGTTTGTTCACGACTGTGTGTGTATGTCACTGTTCGTACATGACTCTGTGTGTGCAAATCACTGTTTGTACATGACTGTGTGTGCGTAAGTCACTGGTCACTGTTCGTACATGACTGTGTGTGTGCATGTCACTGTTTGTACATGACTGTGTGTGTGTGTATGTCACTGTTCGTACATGAATGTGTGTGTGCATGTCACTGTTTGTACATGACTGTGTGTGTGTATGTCACTGTTCGTATATGACTGTGTGTGTGTATGCCACTGTTAGCACATAACTGTGTGTGTGTATGTCACTGTTCGTACATGACTGTGTGTGTGTGTGTGTATGTCACTGTTTGTACATGACTGTGTGTGTGTATGTCACTGCTCGTACATGACTGTGTGTGTGCATGTCAATGTTTGTACATGACTGTGTGTGTGTATGTCACTGTTCGTACATGACTGTGTGTGTGCATGTCACTGTTCGTACATGACTGTGTGTGTGCATGTCACTGTTCGTACATGAGTGTGTGTGTGTATGTCACTGTTTGTTCATGACTGTGTGTGTGTATGTCACTGTTTGTACATGACTGTGTGTGTGTATGTCACTGTTTGTACATGACTGTGTGTGTGCATGTCACTGTTTGTTCATAACTGTGTGTGTGTATGTCACTGTTCGTACATGACTGTGTGTGTGCATGTCACTGTTCGTACATAACTGTGTGTGTGCATGTCACTGTTTGTTCATGACTGTGTGTGTGTATGTCACTGTTCGTACATGACTGTGTGTGCATGTCACTGTTCGTACATGACTGTGTGTGTGTATGTCACTGTTTGTACATGACTGTGTGTGTATGTCACTGTTCGTACATAACTGAGTGTGTGTATGTCACTGTTCGTACATGACTGAGTGTGTGTATGTCACTGTTTGTACATGACTGTGTGTGTGTATGTCACTGTTCGTACATGACTGTGTGTGTGCATGTCACTGTTTGTTCACGACTGTGTGTGTATGTCACTGTTCGTACATGACTGTGTGTGTGCAAATCACTGTTTGTACATGACTGTGTGTGCGTATGTCACTGTTCGTACATGACTGTGTGTGTGCATGTCACTGTTTGTACATGACTGTGTGTGTGTGTATGTCACTGTTCGTACATGAATGTGTGTGTGTATGTCACTGTTCGTACATGACTGTGTGTGTATGTCACTGTTTGTACATGACTGTGTGTGTATATGTCACTGTTTGTACATGACTGTGTGTGTGCATGTCACTGTTTGTACATGAGTGTGTGTGTGCATGTCACTGTTCGTACATAACTGTGTGTGTGTATGTCACTGTTCGTACATGACTGTGTGTGTGCATGTCACTGTTCGTACATGACTGTGTGTGTGCATGTCACTGTTCGTACATGACTGTGTGTGTGCATGTCACTGTTCGTACATGAGTGTGTGTGTGTATGTCACTGTTTGTACATGACTGTGTGTGTGTATGTCACTGTTTGTACATGACTGTGTGTGTGTATGTCACTGTTTGTACATGACTGTGTGTGTGCATGTCACTGTTTGTTCATAACTGTGTGTGTGTATGTCACTGTTCGTACATGACTGTGTGTGTGCATGTCACTGTTCTTACATAACTGTGTGTGTGCATGTCACTGTTTGTTCATGACTATGTGTGTGTATGTCACTGTTCGTACATGACTGTGTGTGTGTATGTCACTGTTTGTACATGACTGTGTGTGTATGTCACTGTTCGTACATAACTGAGTGTGTGTATGTCACTGTTCGTACATGACTGAGTGTGTGTATGTCACTGTTTGTACATGACTGTGTGTGTGTATGTCACTGTTCGTACATGAGTGTGTGTGTGTGTATGTCACTGTTCGTACATGACTGTGTGTGTGCATGTCACTGTTTGTTCACGACTGTGTGTGTATGTCACTGTTCGTACATGACTCTGTGTGTGCAAATCACTGTTTGTACATGACTGTGTGTGCGTAAGTCACTGGTCACTGTTCGTACATGACTGTGTGTGTGCATGTCACTGTTTGTACATGACTGTGTGTGTGTGTATGTCACTGTTCGTACATGAATGTGTGTGTGCATGTCACTGTTTGTACATGACTGTGTGTGTGTATGTCACTGTTCGTATATGACTGTGTGTGTGTATGCCACTGTTAGCACATAACTGTGTGTGTGTATGTCACTGTTCGTACATGACTGTGTGTGTGTGTGTGTATGTCACTGTTTGTACATGACTGTGTGTGTGTATGTCACTGCTCGTACATGACTGTGTGTGTGCATGTCAATGTTTGTACATGACTGTGTGTGTGTATGTCACTGTTCGTACATGACTGTGTGTGTGCATGTCACTGTTCGTACATGACTGTGTGTGTGCATGTCACTGTTCGTACATGAGTGTGTGTGTGTATGTCACTGTTTGTTCATGACTGTGTGTGTGTATGTCACTGTTTGTACATGACTGTGTGTGTGTATGTCACTGTTCGTACATGACTGTGTGTGTGCATGTCACTGTTTGTTCATAACTGTGTGTGTGTATGTCACTGTTCGTACATGACTGTGTGTGTGCATGTCACTGTTCGTACATAACTGTGTGTGTGCATGTCACTGTTTGTTCATGACTGTGTGTGTGTATGTCACTGTTCGTACATGACTGTGTGTGCATGTCACTGTTCGTACATGACTGTGTGTGTGTATGTCACTGTTTGTACATGACTGTGTGTGTATGTCACTGTTCGTACATAACTGAGTGTGTGTATGTCACTGTTCGTACATGACTGAGTGTGTGTATGTCACTGTTTGTACATGACTGTGTGTGTGTATGTCACTGTTCGTACATGACTGTGTGTGTGCATGTCACTGTTTGTTCACGACTGTGTGTGTATGTCACTGTTCGTACATGACTGTGTGTGTGCAAATCACTGTTTGTACATGACTGTGTGTGCGTATGTCACTGTTCGTACATGACTGTGTGTGTGCATGTCACTGTTTGTACATGACTGTGTGTGTGTGTATGTCACTGTTCGTACATGAATGTGTGTGTGTATGTCACTGTTCGTACATGACTGTGTGTGTGTATGTCACTGTTTGTACATGACTGTGTGTGTATATGTCACTGTTTGTACATGACTGTGTGTGTGCATGTCACTGTTTGTACATGAGTGTGTGTGTGCATGTCACTGTTCGTACATAACTGTGTGTGTGTATGTCACTGTTCGTACATGACTGTGTGTGTGCATGTCACTGTTCGTACATGACTGTGTGTGTGCATGTCACTGTTCGTACATGACTGTGTGTGTGCATGTCACTGTTCGTACATGAGTGTGTGTGTGTATGTCACTGTTTGTACATGACTGTGTGTGTGTATGTCACTGTTTGTACATGACTGTGTGTGTGTATGTCACTGTTTGTACATGACTGTGTGTGTGCATGTCACTGTTTGTTCATAACTGTGTGTGTGTATGTCACTGTTCGTACATGACTGTGTGTGTGCATGTCACTGTTCTTACATAACTGTGTGTGTGCATGTCACTGTTTGTTCATGACTATGTGTGTGTATGTCACTGTTCGTACATGACTGTGTGTGTGTATGTCACTGTTTGTACATGACTGTGTGTGTATGTCACTGTTCGTACATAACTGAGTGTGTGTATGTCACTGTTCGTACATGACTGAGTGTGTGTATGTCACTGTTTGTACATGACTGTGTGTGTGTATGTCACTGTTCGTACATGAGTGTGTGTGTGTGTATGTCACTGTTCGTACATGACTGTGTGTGTGCATGTCACTGTTTGTTCACGACTGTGTGTGTATGTCACTGTTCGTACATGACTCTGTGTGTGCAAATCACTGTTTGTACATGACTGTGTGTGCGTAAGTCACTGGTCACTGTTCGTACATGACTGTGTGTGTGCATGTCACTGTTTGTACATGACTGTGTGTGTGTGTATGTCACTGTTCGTACATGAATGTGTGTGTGCATGTCACTGTTTGTACATGACTGTGTGTGTGTATGTCACTGTTCGTATATGACTGTGTGTGTGTATGCCACTGTTAGCACATAACTGTGTGTGTGTATGTCACTGTTCGTACATGACTGTGTGTGTGTGTGTGTGTATGTCACTGTTTGTACATGACTGTGTGTGTGTATGTCACTGCTCGTACATGACTGTGTGTGTGCATGTCAATGTTTGTACATGACTGTGTGTGTGTATGTCACTGTTCGTACATGACTGTGTGTGTGCATGTCACTGTTCGTACATGACTGTGTGTGTGCATGTCACTGTTCGTACATGAGTGTGTGTGTGTATGTCACTGTTTGTTCATGACTGTGTGTGTGTATGTCACTGTTTGTACATGACTGTGTGTGTGTATGTCACTGTTCGTACATGACTGTGTGTGTGCATGTCACTGTTTGTTCATAACTGTGTGTGTGTATGTCACTGTTCGTACATGACTGTGTGTGCATGTCACTGTTCGTACATGACTGTGTGTGTGTATGTCACTGTTTGTACATGACTGTGTGTGTATGTCACTGTTCGTACATAACTGAGTGTGTGTATGTCACTGTTCGTACATGACTGAGTGTGTGTATGTCACTGTTTGTACATGACTGTGTGTGTGTATGTCACTGTTCGTACATGACTGTGTGTGTGCATGTCACTGTTTGTTAACGACTGTGTGTGTATGTCACTGTTCGTACATGACTGTGTGTGTGCAAATCACTGTTTGTACATGACTGTGTGTGCGTATGTCACTGTTCGTACATGACTGTGTGTGTGCATGTCACTGTTTGTACATGACTGTGTGTGTGTGTATGTCACTGTTCGTACATGAATGTGTGTGTGTATGTCACTGTTTGTACATGACTGTTTGTGTGTATGTCACTGTTCGTATATGACTGTGTGTGTGTATGCCACTGTTAGCACATAACTGTGTGTGTGTATGTCACTGTTCGTACATGACTGTGTGTGTGTGTGTATGTCACTGTTTGTACATGACTGTGTGTGTGTATGTCACTGCTCGTACATGACTGTGTGTGTGCATGTCAATGTTTGTACATGACTGTGTGTGTGTATGTCAGTGTTCGTACATGACTGTGTGTGTGTGTATGTCACTGTTCGTACATTACTGTGTGTGTGTATGTCTCTGTTCGTACATGAGTGTGTGTGTGCATGTCACTGTTTGTTCATAACTGTGTGTGTGTATGTCACTGTTCGTACATGACTGTGTGTGTGCATGTCACTGTTCGTACATAACTGTGTGTGTGCATGTCACTGTTTGTTCATGACTGTGTGTGTGTATGTCACTGTTCGTACATGACTGTGTGTGTGCATGTCACTGTTCGTACATAACTGTGTGTGTGCATGTCACTGTTTGTTCATGACTGTGTGTGTGTATGTCACTGTTCGTACATGACTGTGTGTGTGCATGTCACTGTTTGTACATGACTGTGTGTGTGTATGTCACTGTTCGTACATGACTGTGTGTGTGTATGTCACTGTTTGTACATGACTGTGTGTGTATGTCACTGTTCGTACATAACTGAGTGTGTGTATGTCACTGTTCGTACATGACTGAGTGTATGTATGTCACTGTTTGTACATGACTGTGTGTGTGTATGTCACTGTTCGTACATGAGTGTGTGTGTGTATGTCACTGTTCGTACATGACTGTGTGTGTGCATGTCACTGTTTGTTCACGACTGTGTGTGTATGTCACTGTTCGTACATGACTGTGTGTGTGCAAATCACTGTTTGTACATGACTGTGTGTGCGTATGTCACTGTTCGTACATGACTGTGTGTGTGCATGTCACTGTTCGTACATGACTGTGTGTGTGCATGTCACTGTTCGTACATGACTGTGTGTGTGCATATGTCACTGTTCGTACATGAGTGTGTGTGTGTATGTCACTGTTTGTACATGACTGTGTGTGTGTATGTCACTGTTTGTACATGACTGTGTGTGTGTATGTCACTGTTTGTACATGACTGTGTGTGTGCATGTCACTGTTTGTTCATAACTGTGTGTGTGTATGTCACTGTTCGTACATGACTGTGTGTGTGCATGTCACTGTTCTTACATAAATGTGTGTGTGCATGTCACTGTTTGTTCATGACTGTGTGTGTGTATGTCACTGTTCGTACATGACTGTGTGTGTGTATGTCACTGTTTGTACATGACTGTGTGTGTATGTCACTGTTCGTACATAACTGAGTGTGTGTATGTCACTGTTCGTACATGACTGAGTGTGTGTATGTCACTGTTTGTACATGACTGTGTGTGTGTATGTCACTGTTCGTACATGAGTGTGTGTGTGTGTATGTCACTGTTCGTACATGACTGTGTGTGTGCATGTCACTGTTTGTTCACGACTGTGTGTGTATGTCACTGTTCGTACATGACTCTGTGTGTGCAAATCACTGTTTGTACATGACTGTGTGTGCGTAAGTCACTGGTCACTGTTCGTACATGACTGTGTGTGTGCATGTCACTGTTTGTACATGACTGTGTGTGTGTGTATGTCACCGTTCGTACATGAATGTGTGTGTGTATGTCACTGTTTGTACATGACTGTGTGTGTGTATGTCACTGTTCGTATATGACTATGTGTGTGTATGCCACTGTTAGCACATAACTGTGTGTGTGTATGTCACTGTTCGTACATGACTGTGTGTGTGTGTGTATGTCACTGTTTGTACATGACTGTGTGTGTGTATGTCACTGCTCGTACATGACTGTGTGTGTGCATGTCAATGTTTGTACATGACTGTGTGTCTGTATGTCACTGTTCGTACATGACTGTGTGTGTGTATGTCACTGTTCGTACATGACTGTGTGTGTGCATGTCACTGTTCGTACATGAGTGTGTGTGTGTATGTCACTGTTTGTTCATGACTGTGTGTGTGTATGTCACTGTTTGTACATGACTGTGTGTGTGTATGTCACTGTTTGTACATGACTGTGTGTGTGCATGTCACTGTTTGTTCATAACTGTGTGTGTGTATGTCACTGTTCGTACATGACTGTGTGTGTGCATGTCACTGTTCGTACATAACTGTGTGTGTGCATGTCACTGTTTGTTCATGACTGTGTGTGTGTATGTCACTGTTCGTACATGACTGTGTGTGCATGTCACTGTTTGTACATGACTGTGTGTGTGTATGTCACTGTTCGTACATGACTGTGTGTGTGTATGTCACTGTTTGTACATGACTGTGTGTGTATGTCACTGTTCGTACATAACTGAGTGTGTGTATGTCACTGTTCGTACATGACTGAGTGTGTGTATGTCACTGTTTGTACATGACTGTGTGTGTGTATGTCACTGTTTGTACAAGACTGTGTGTGTGTATGTCACTGTTTGTACATGACTGTGTGTGTGTATGTCACTGTTTGTACATGACTGTGTGTGTGCATGTCACTGTTTGTTCATAACTGTGTGTGTGTATGTCACTGTTCGTACATGACTGTGTGTGTGCATGTCACTGTTCTTACATAACTGTGTGTGTGCATGTCACTGTTTGTTCATGACTATGTGTGTGTATGTCACTGTTCGTACATGACTGTGTGTGTGTATGTCACTGTTTGTACATGACTGTGTGTGTATGTCACTGTTCGTACATAACTGAGTGTGTGTATGTCACTGTTCGTACATGACTGAGTGTGTGTATGTCACTGTTTGTACATGACTGTGTGTGTGTATGTCACTGTTCGTACATGAGTGTGTGTGTGTGTATGTCACTGTTCGTACATGACTGTGTGTGTGCATGTCACTGTTTGTTCACGACTGTGTGTGTATGTCACTGTTCGTACATGACTCTGTGTGTGCAAATCACTGTTTGTACATGACTGTGTGTGCGTAAGTCACTGGTCACTGTTCGTACATGACTGTGTGTGTGCATGTCACTGTTTGTACATGACTGTGTGTGTGTGTATGTCACTGTTCGTACATGAATGTGTGTGTGCATGTCACTGTTTGTACATGACTGTGTGTGTGTATGTCACTGTTCGTATATGACTGTGTGTGTGTATGCCACTGTTAGCACATAACTGTGTGTGTGTATGTCACTGTTCGTACATGACTGTGTGTGTGTGTGTGTATGTCACTGTTTGTACATGACTGTGTGTGTGTATGTCACTGCTCGTACATGACTGTGTGTGTGCATGTCAATGTTTGTACATGACTGTGTGTGTGTATGTCACTGTTCGTACATGACTGTGTGTGTGCATGTCACTGTTCGTACATGACTGTGTGTGTGCATGTCACTGTTCGTACATGAGTGTGTGTGTGTATGTCACTGTTTGTTCATGACTGTGTGTGTGTATGTCACTGTTTGTACATGACTGTGTGTGTGTATGTCACTGTTCGTACATGACTGTGTGTGTGCATGTCACTGTTTGTTCATAACTGTGTGTGTGTATGTCACTGTTCGTACATGACTGTGTGTGTGCATGTCACTGTTCGTACATAACTGTGTGTGTGCATGTCACTGTTTGTTCATGAATGTGTGTGTGTATGTCACTGTTCGTACATGACTGTGTGTGCATGTCACTGTTCGTACATGACTGTGTGTGTGTATGTCACTGTTTGTACATGACTGTGTGTGTATGTCACTGTTCGTACATAACTGAGTGTGTGTATGTCACTGTTCGTACATGACTGAGTGTGTGTATGTCACTGTTTGTACATGACTGTGTGTGTGTATGTCACTGTTCGTACATGACTGTGTGTGTGCATGTCACTGTTTGTTCACGACTGTGTGTGTATGTCACTGTTCGTACATGACTGTGTGTGTGCAAATCACTGTTTGTACATGACTGTGTGTGCGTATGTCACTGTTCGTACATGACTGTGTGTGTGCATGTCACTGTTTGTACATGACTGTGTGTGTGTGTATGTCACTGTTCGTACATGAATGTGTGTGTGTATGTCACTGTTCGTACATGACTGTGTGTGTGTATGTCACTGTTTGTACATGACTGTGTGTGTATATGTCACTGTTTGTACATGACTGTGTGTGTGCATGTCACTGTTTGTACATGAGTGTGTGTGTGCATGTCACTGTTCGTACATAACTGTGTGTGTGTATGTCACTGTTCGTACATGACTGTGTGTGTGCATGTCACTGTTCGTACATGACTGTGTGTGTGCATGTCACTGTTCGTACATGACTGTGTGTGTGCATGTCACTGTTCGTACATGAGTGTGTGTGTGTATGTCACTGTTTGTACATGACTGTGTGTGTGTATGTCACTGTTTGTACATGACTGTGTGTGTGTATGTCACTGTTTGTACATGACTGTGTGTGTGCATGTCACTGTTTGTTCATAACTGTGTGTGTGTATGTCACTGTTCGTACATGACTGTGTGTGTGCATGTCACTGTTCTTACATAACTGTGTGTGTGCATGTCACTGTTTGTTCATGACTATGTGTGTGTATGTCACTGTTCGTACATGACTGTGTGTGTGTATGTCACTGTTTGTACATGACTGTGTGTGTATGTCACTGTTCGTACATAACTGAGTGTGTGTATGTCACTGTTCGTACATGACTGAGTGTGTGTATGTCACTGTTTGTACATGACTGTGTGTGTGTATGTCACTGTTCGTACATGAGTGTGTGTGTGTGTATGTCACTGTTCGTACATGACTGTGTGTGTGCATGTCACTGTTTGTTCACGACTGTGTGTGTATGTCACTGTTCGTACATGACTCTGTGTGTGCAAATCACTGTTTGTACATGACTGTGTGTGCGTAAGTCACTGGTCACTGTTCGTACATGACTGTGTGTGTGCATGTCACTGTTTGTACATGACTGTGTGTGTGTGTATGTCACTGTTCGTACATGAATGTGTGTGTGCATGTCACTGTTTGTACATGACTGTGTGTGTGTATGTCACTGTTCGTATATGACTGTGTGTGTGTATGCCACTGTTAGCACATAACTGTGTGTGTGTATGTCACTGTTCGTACATGACTGTGTGTGTGTGTGTATGTCACTGTTTGTACATGACTGTGTGTGTGTATGTCACTGCTCGTACATGACTGTGTGTGTGCATGTCAATGTTTGTACATGACTGTGTGTGTGTATGTCACTGTTCGTACATGACTGTGTGTGTGCATGTCACTGTTCGAACATGAGTGTGTGTGTGTATGTCACTGTTTGTTCATGACTGTGTGTGTGTATGTCACTGTTTGTACATGACTGTGTGTGTGTATGTCACTGTTCGTACATGACTGTGTGTGTGCATGTCACTGTTTGTTCATAACTGTGTGTGTGTATGTCACTGTTCGTACATGACTGTGTGTGCATGTCACTGTTCGTACATGACTGTGTGTGTGTATGTCACTGTTTGTACATGACTGTGTGTGTATGTCACTGTTCGTACATAACTGAGTGTGTGTATGTCACTGTTCGTACATGACTGAGTGTGTGTATGTCACTGTTTGTACATGACTGTGTGTGTGTATGTCACTGTTCGTACATGACTGTGTGTGTGCATGTCACTGTTTGTTAACGACTGTGTGTGTATGTCACTGTTCGTACATGACTGTGTGTGTGCAAATCACTGTTTGTACATGACTGTGTGTGCGTATGTCACTGTTCGTACATGACTGTGTGTGTGCATGTCACTGTTTGTACATGACTGTGTGTGTGTGTATGTCACTGTTCGTACATGAATGTGTGTGTGTATGTCACTGTTTGTACATGACTGTTTGTGTGTATGTCACTGTTCGTATATGACTGTGTGTGTGCATGTCACTGTTTGTTCACGACTGTGTGTGTATGTCACTGTTCGTACATGACTCTGTGTGTGCAAATCACTGTTTGTACATGACTGTGTGTGCGTAAGTCACTGGTCACTGTTCGTACATGACTGTGTGTGTGCATGTCACTGTTTGTACATGACTGTGTGTGTGTGTATGTCACTGTTCGTACATGAATGTGTGTGTGCATGTCACTGTTTGTACATGACTGTGTGTGTGTATGTCACTGTTCGTATATGACTGTGTGTGTGTATGCCACTGTTAGCACATAACTGTGTGTGTGTATGTCACTGTTCGTACATGACTGTGTGTGTGTGTGTATGTCACTGTTTGTACATGACTGTGTGTGTGTATGTCACTGCTCGTACATGACTGTGTGTGTGCATGTCAATGTTTGTACATGACTGTGTGTGTGTATGTCACTGTTCGTACATGACTGTGTGTGTGCATGTCACTGTTCGTACATGAGTGTGTGTGTGTATGTCACTGTTTGTTCATGACTGTGTGTGTGTATGTCACTGTTTGTACATGACTGTGTGTGTGTATGTCACTGTTCGTACATGACTGTGTGTGTGCATGTCACTGTTTGTTCATAACTGTGTGTGTGTATGTCACTGTTCGTACATGACTGTGTGTGCATGTCACTGTTCGTACATGACTGTGTGTGTGTATGTCACTGTTTGTACATGACTGTGTGTGTATGTCACTGTTCGTACATAACTGAGTGTGTGTATGTCACTGTTCGTACATGACTGAGTGTGTGTATGTCACTGTTTGTACATGACTGTGTGTGTGTATGTCACTGTTCGTACATGACTGTGTGTGTGCATGTCACTGTTTGTTAACGACTGTGTGTGTATGTCACTGTTCGTACATGACTGTGTGTGTGCAAATCACTGTTTGTACATGACTGTGTGTGCGTATGTCACTGTTCGTACATGACTGTGTGTGTGCATGTCACTGTTTGTACATGACTGTGTGTGTGTGTATGTCACTGTTCGTACATGAATGTGTGTGTGTATGTCACTGTTTGTACATGACTGTTTGTGTGTATGTCACTGTTCGTATATGACTGTGTGTGTGTATGCCACTGTTAGCACATAACTGTGTGTGTGTATGTCACTGTTCGTACATGACTGTGTGTGTGTGTGTATGTCACTGTTTGTACATGACTGTGTGTGTGTATGTCACTGCTCGTACATGACTGTGTGTGTGCATGTCAATGTTGGTACATGATTGTGTGTGTGTATGTCAGTGTTCGTACATGACTGTGTGTGTGTGTATGTCACTGTTCGTACATTACTGTGTGTGTGTATGTCTCTGTTCGTACATGAGTGTGTGTGTGCATGTCACTGTTTGTTCATAACTGTGTGTGTGTATGTCACTGTTCGTACATGACTGTGTGTGTGCATGTCACTGTTCGTACATAACTGTGTGTGTGCATGTCACTGTTTGTTCATGACTGTGTGTGTGTATGTCACTGTTCGTACATGACTGTGTGTGTGCATGTCACTGTTCGTACATAACTGTGTGTGTGCATGTCACTGTTTGTTCATGACTGTGTGTGTGTATGTCACTGTTCGTACATGACTGTGTGTGTGCATGTCACTGTTTGTACATGACTGTGTGTGTGTATGTCACTGTTCGTACATGACTGTGTGTGTGTATGTCACTGTTTGTACATGACTGTGTGTGTATGTCACTGTTCGTACATAACTGAGTGTGTGTATGTCACTGTTCGTACATGACTGAGTGTATGTATGTCACTGTTTGTGCATGACTGTGTGTGTGTATGTCACTGTTCGTACATGAGTGTGTGTGTGCATGTCACTGTTCGTACATGACTGTATGTGTGCATGTCACTGTTTGTTCACGACTGTGTGTGTATGTCACTGTTCGTACATGACTGTGTGTGTGCAAATCACTGTTTGTACATGACTGTGTGTGCGTATGTCACTGTTCGTACATGACTGTGTGTGTGCATGTCACTGTTCGTACATGACTGTGTGTGTGCATGTCACTGTTCGTACATGACTGTGTGTGTGCATATGTCACTGTTCGTACATGAGTGTGTGTGTGTATGTCACTGTTTGTACATGACTGTGTGTGTGTATGTCACTGTTTGTACATGACTGTGTGTGTGTATGTCACTGTTTGTACATGACTGTGTGTGTGCATGTCACTGTTTGTTCATAACTGTGTGTGTGTATGTCACTGTTCGTACATGACTGTGTGTGTGCATGTCACTGTTCTTACATAACTGTGTGTGTGCATGTCACTGTTTGTTCATGACTGTGTGTGTGTATGTCACTGTTCGTACATGACTGTGTGTGTGTATGTCACTGTTTGTACATGACTGTGTGTGTATGTCACTGTTCGTACATAACTGAGTGTGTGTATGTCACTGTTCGTACATGACTGAGTGTGTGTATGTCACTGTTTGTACATGACTGTGTGTGTGTATGTCACTGTTCGTACATGAGTGTGTGTGTGTGTATGTCACTGTTCGTACATGACTGTGTGTGTGCATGTCACTGTTTGTTCACGACTGTGTGTGTATGTCACTGTTCGTACATGACTCTGTGTGTGCAAATCACTGTTTGTACATGACTGTGTGTGCGTAAGTCACTGGTCACTGTTCGTACATGACTGTGTGTGTGCATGTCACTGTTTGTACATGACTGTGTGTGTGTGTATGTCACCGTTCGTACATGAATGTGTGTGTGTATGTCACTGTTTGTACATGACTGTGTGTGTGTATGTCACTGTTCGTATATGACTGTGTGTGTGTATGCCACTGTTAGCACATAACTGTGTGTGTGTATGTCACTGTTCGTACATGACTGTGTGTGTGTGTGTATGTCACTGTTTGTACATGACTGTGTGTGTGTATGTCACTGCTCGTACATGACTGTGTGTGTGCATGTCAATGTTTGTACATGACTGTGTGTCTGTATGTCACTGTTCGTACATGACTGTGTGTGTGCATGTCACTGTTCGTACATGACTGTGTGTGTGCATGTCACTGTTCGTACATGAGTGTGTGTGTGTATGTCACTGTTTGTTCATGACTGTGTGTGTGTATGTCACTGTTTGTACATGACTGTGTGTGTGTATGTCACTGTTTGTACATGACTGTGTGTGTGCATGTCACTGTTTGTTCATAACTGTGTGTGTGTATGTCACTGTTCGTACATGACTGTGTGTGTGCATGTCACTGTTCGTACATAACTGTGTGTGTGCATGTCACTGTTTGTTCATGACTGTGTGTGTGTATGTCACTGTTCGTACATGACTGTGTGTGCATGTCACTGTTTGTACATGACTGTGTGTGTGTATGTCACTGTTCGTACATGACTGTGTGTGTGTATGTCACTGTTTGTACATGACTGTGTGTGTATGTCACTGTTCGTACATAACTGAGTGTGTGTATGTCACTGTTCGTACATGACTGAGTGTGTGTATGTCACTGTTTGTACATGACTGTGTGTGTGTATGTCACTGTTCGTACATGAGTGTGTGTGTGTGTATGTCACTGTTCGTACATGACTGTGTGTGTGCATGTCACTGTTTGTTCACGACTGTGTGTGTATGTCACTGTTCGTACATGACTGTGTGTGTGCAAATCACTGTTTGTACATGACTGTGTGTGCGTATGTCACTGTTCGTACATGACTGTGTGCGTGCATGTCACTGTTTGTACATGACTGTGTGTGTGTGTATGTCACTGTTCGTACATGAATGTGTGTGTGTATGTCACTGTTTGTACATGACTGTTTGTGTGTATGTCACTGTTCGTATATGACTGTGTGTGGGTATGCCACTGTTAGCACATAACTGTGTGTGTGTATGTCACTGTTCGTACATGACTGTGTGTGTGTGTGTATGTCACTGTTTGTACATGACTGTGTGTGTGTATGTCACTGCTCGTACATGACTGTGTGTGTGCATGTCAATGTTTGTACATGACTGTGTGTGTGTATGTCAGTGTTCGTACATGACTGTGTGTGTGTGTATGTCACTGTTCGTACATTACTGTGTGTGTGTATGTCTCTGTTCGTACATGAGTGTGTGTGTGCATGTCACTGTTTGTTCATAACTGTGTGTGTGTATGTCACTGTTCGTACATGACTGTGTGTGTGCATGTCACTGTTCGTACATAACTGTGTGTGTGCATGTCACTGTTTGTTCATGACTGTGTGTGTGTATGTCACTGTTCGTACATGACTGTGTGTGTGCATGTCACTGTTTGTACATGACTGTGTGTGTGTATGTCACTGTTCGTACATGACTGTGTGTGTGTATGTCACTGTTTGTACATGACTGTGTGTGTATGTCACTGTTCGTACATAACTGAGTGTGTGTATGTCACTGTTCGTACATGACTGAGTGTATGTATGTCACTGTTTGTACATGACTGTGTGTGTGTATGTCACTGTTCGTACATGAGTGTGTGTGTGTATGTCACTGTTCGTACATGACTGTGTGTGTGCATGTCACTGTTTGTTCACGACTGTGTGTGTATGTCACTGTTCGTACATGACTGTGTGTGTGCAAATCACTGTTTGTACATGACTGTGTGTGCGTATGTCACTGTTCGTACATGACTGTGTGTGTGCATGTCACTGTTCGTTCATGACTGTGTGTGTGCATGTCACTGTTCGTACATGACTGTGTGTGTGTGCATATGTCACTGTTCGTACATGAGTGTGTGTGTGTATGTCACTGTTTGTACATGACTGTGTGTGTGTATGTCACTGTTTGTACATGACTGTGTGTGTGTATGTCACTGTTTGTACATGACTGTGTGTGTGCATGTCACTGTTTGTTCATAACTGTGTGTGTGTATGTCACTGTTCGTACATGACTGTGTGTGTGCATGTCACTGTTCTTACATAACTGTGTGTGTGCATGTCACTGTTTGTTCATGACTGTGTGTGTGTATGTCACTGTTCGTACATGACTGTGTGTGTGTATGTCACTGTTTGTACATGACTGTGTGTGTATGTCACTGTTCGTACATAACTGAGTGTGTGTATGTCACTGTTCGTACATGACTGAGTGTGTGTATGTCACTGTTTGTACATGACTGTGTGTGTGTATGTCACTGTTCGTACATGAGTGTGTGTGTGTGTGTATGTCACTGTTCGTACATGACTGTGTGTGTGCATGTCACTGTTTGTTCACGACTGTGTGTGTATGTCACTGTTCGTACATGACTCTGTGTGTGCAAATCACTGTTTGTACATGACTGTGTGTGCGTAAGTCACTGGTCACTGTTCGTACATGACTGTGTGTGTGCATGTCACTGTTTGTACATGACTGTGTGTGTGTGTATGTCACCGTTCGTACATGAATGTGTGTGTGTATGTCACTGTTTGTACATGACTGTGTGTGTGTATGTCACTGTTCGTATATGACTGTGTGTGTGTATGCCACTGTTAGCACATAACTGTGTGTGTGTATGTCACTGTTCGTACATGACTGTGTGTGTGTGTGTATGTCACTGTTTGTACATGACTGTGTGTGTGTATGTCACTGCTCGTACATGACTGTGTGTGTGCATGTCAATGTTTGTACATGACTGTGTGTCTGTATGTCACTGTTCGTACATGACTGTGTGTGTGCATGTCACTGTTCGTACATGACTGTGTGTGTGCATGTCACTGTTCGTACATGAGTGTGTGTGTGTATGTCACTGTTTGTTCATGACTGTGTGTGTGTATGTCACTGTTTGTACATGACTGTGTGTGTGTATGTCACTGTTTGTACATGACTGTGTGTGTGCATGTCACTGTTTGTTCATAACTGTGTGTGTGTATGTCACTGTTCGTACATGACTGTGTGTGTGCATGTCACTGTTCGTACATAACTGTGTGTGTGCATGTCACTGTTTGTTCATGACTGTGTGTGTGTATGTCACTGTTCGTACATGACTGTGTGTGCATGTCACTGTTTGTACATGACTGTGTGTGTGTATGTCACTGTTCGTACATGACTGTGTGTGTGTATGTCACTGTTTGTACATGACTGTGTGTGTATGTCACTGTTCGTACATAACTGAGTGTGTGTATGTCACTGTTCGTACATGACTGAGTGTGTGTATGTCACTATTTGTACATGACTGTGTGTGTGTATGTCACTGTTCGTACATGAGTGTGTGTGTGTGTATGTCACTGTTCGTACATGACTGTGTGTGTGCATGTCACTGTTTGTTCACGACTGTGTGTGTATGTCACTGTTCGTACATGACTGTGTGTGTGCAAATCACTGTTTGTACATGACTGTGTGTGCGTATGTCACTGTTCGTACATGACTGTGTGCGTGCATGTCACTGTTTGTACATGACTGTGTGTGTGTGTATGTCACTGTTCGTACATGAATGTGTGTGTGTATGTCACTGTTTGTACATGACTGTGTGTGTGTATGTCACTGTTCGTATATGACTGTGTGTGGGTATGCCACTGTTAGCACATAACTGTGTGTGTGTATGTCACTGTTCGTACATGACTGTGTGTGTGTGTGTATGTCACTGTTTGTACATGACTGTGTGTGTGTATGTCACTGCTCGTACATGACTGTGTGTGTGCATGTCAATGTTTGTACATGACTGTGTGTGTGTATGTCAGTGTTCGTACATGACTGTGTGTGTGTGTATGTCACTGTTCGTACATTACTGTGTGTGTGTATGTCTCTGTTCGTACATGAGTGTGTGTGTGCATGTCACTGTTTGTTCATAACTGTGTGTGTGTATGTCACTGTTCGTACATGACTGTGTGTGTGCATGTCACTGTTCGTACATAACTGTGTGTGTGCATGTCACTGTTTGTTCATGACTGTGTGTGTGTATGTCACTGTTCGTACATGACTGTGTGTGTGCATGTCACTGTTCGTACATAACTGTGTGTGTGCATGTCACTGTTTGTTCATGACTGTGTGTGTGTATGTCACTGTTCGTACATGACTGTGTGTGTGCATGTCACTGTTTGTACATGACTGTGTGTGTGTATGTCACTGTTCGTACATGACTGTGTGTGTGTATGTCACTGTTTGTACATGACTGTGTGTGTATGTCACTGTTCGTACATAACTGAGTGTGTGTATGTCACTGTTCGTACATGACTGAGTGTATGTATGTCACTGTTTGTACATGACTGTGTGTGTGTATGTCACTGTTCGTACATGAGTGTGTGTGTGTATGTCACTGTTCGTACATGACTGTGTGTGTGCATGTCACTGTTTGTTCACGACTGTGTGTGTATGTCACTGTTCGTACATGACTGTGTGTGTGCAAATCACTGTTTGTACATGACTGTGTGTGCGTATGTCACTGTTCGTACATGACTGTGTGTGTCCATGTCACTGTTTGTACATGACTGTGTGTGTGTATGTCACTGTTCGTACATGAATGTGTGTGTGTATGTCACTGTTTGTACATGACTGTGTGTGTGTATGTCACTGTTCGTATATGACTGTGTGTGTATGCCACTGTTAGCACATAACTGTGTGTGTGTATGTCACTGTTCGTACATGACTGTGTGTGTGTGTGTATGTCACTGTTTGTACATGACTGTGTGTGTGTATGTCACTGCTCGTACATGACTGTGTGTGTGCATGTCAATGTTTGTACATGACTGTGTGTGTGTATGTCACTGTTCGTACATGACTGTGTGTGTGTATGTCACTGTTCGTACATTACTGTGTGTGTGTATGTCTCTGTTCGTACATGACTGTGTGTGTGCATGTCACTGTTTGTACATGACTGTGTGTGTGTATGTCACTGTTCGTACATGACTGTGTGTGTGCATGTCACTGTTTGTACATGACTGTGTGTGTGTATGTCACTATTCGTACATAACTGTGTGTGTGTATGTCACTGTTCGTACATAACTGTGTGTGTGTGTATGTCACTGTTCGTACATAACTGTGTGTGTATGTCACTGTTCGTACATGACTATGTGTGTGCATGTCACTGTTTGTACATGACTGTGTGTGTGTATGTCACTGTTCGTACATGACTGTGTGTGTGTATGTCACTGTGCGTACATGACTGTGTGTATGCATGTCACTGTACATGACTGTGTGTGTGTATGTCACTGTTTGTACATGACTGTGTGTGTATGTCACTGTTTGTACATGGGTGTGTGTGTGTATGTCACTGTTCGTACATAACTGTGTGTGTGTATGTCACTGTTCGTACATGACTGTGTGTGTGTATGTCACTGTTCGTACATGCCTGTGTGTGTGTATGTCACTGTTCGTACATAACTGTGTGTGTGCATGTCACTGTTCGTACATGACTGTGTGTGTGTTTGTCACTGTTTGTACATGACTGTGAGTGTGTATGTCACTGTTCGTACATGAGTGTATGTGTGTATGTCACTGTTTGTACATGACTGTGTGTATGTCACTGTTCGTACATGACTGTGTGTGTGTATGTCACTGTTCGTACATGACTGTATGTGTGTATGTCACTGTTCGTACATAACTGTGTGTGTGTATGTCACTGTTTGTACATGACTGTGTGTGTGTATGTCACTGTTCGTACATGAGTGTGTGTGTGTATGTCACTGTTCGTACATGACTGTGTGTGTATGTCACTGCTCGTACATGACTGTGTGTGTGTATGTCACTGTTCGTACGTGACTGTGTGTGCATGTCACTGTTTGTACATGACTGTGTGTGTGCATGTCACTGTTTGTACATGACTGTGTGTGTGTATGTCACTGTTCGTACATGACTGTGTGTGTGTATGTCACTGTTCGTACATGACTGTGTGTGCATGTCACTGTTTGTTCACGACTGTGTGTGTATGTCACTGCTCGTACATGACTGTGTGTGTGCATGTCACTGTTTGTACATGACTGTGTGTGTGTATGTCACTGTTCGTACATGACTGTGTGTGTGTATGTCACTGTTTGTACATGACTGTGTGTGTGTATGTCACTGTTCGTACATGACTGTGTGTGTGTATGTCACTGTTCGTACATAACTGTGTGTGTGTATGTCACTGTTCGTACATGACTGTGTGTGTGTATGTCACTGTTCGTACATGATTATGTGTGTGCATGTCAATGTTTGTACATAACTGTGTGTGTGTATGTCACTGTTCCTACATAACTGTGTGTGTGCATGTCACTGTTCGTACGTAACTGTGTGTGTATGTCACTGTTCGTACATGACTATGTGTGTGCATGTCACTGTTCGTACATGACTGTGTGTGCATGTCACTGTTCGTACATGACTGTGTGTGTATGTCACTGTTCGTACATGACTGTGTGTGTGTATGTCACTGTTCGTACATGACTGTGTGTGCATGTCACTGTTTGTACATGACTGTGTTTTTGTATGTCACTGTTCGTACATGACTGTGTGTGTGTATATAACTGTTCGTACATGACTGTGTGTGTGTCACTGTTCGTACATGACTGTGTTTTTGTATGTCACTGTTCGTACATGACTGTGTGTGTGTATGTCACTGTTCGTACATGACTGTGTTTTTGTATGTCACTGTTTGTACATGACTGTGTGTGTATGTCACTGTTCGTACATGACTGTGTTTTTGTATGTCACTGTTGGTACATGACTGTGTATGTGCATGTCACTGTTCGTACATGACTATGTGTGTGCATGTCACTGTTCGTACATGACTGGGTGTGTATGTCACTGTTCGTACATGACTGTGTTTTTGTAAGTCACTGATCGTACATGACTGTATGTGTGCATGTCACTTTTTGCACATGACTATGTGTGAGTATGTCACTGTTCGTACATGACTGTGTATGTGCATGTCACTGTTCGTACATGACTGTGTGTGCATGTCACTGTTCGTACATGACTGTGTGTGTGCATGTCACTGATCGTACATGACTGTGTGTGTGCATGTCACTGTTCGTACATGACTGTGTGTGTCCATGTCACTGATCGTACATGACTGTGTGTGTGCATGTCACTGTTCGTACATGACTGTGTGTGTGCATATCACTGTTCGTACATGACTATGTGTGTGCATGTCACTGTTTGTACATGACTGTGTTTGTGTATGCCACTGTTCGTACATGACTGTGTGTGTGCATGTCACTTATCAAACATGACTATGTGTGTGTGCGTGTGTGTGTGTGTGTCAGTGCCACTGTCCGTACATGACTGTGTGTGTGTGTGTGTGTCAGTCCCACTGTTCGTACATGATTCTGTGTGTGTGTGTGTCAGTGCCACTGTTCGTACATGACTGTGTGTGTGTGTGTATGTGTGTGTGTGTGTGTGTGTGTGTGTGTGTGTGTGTGTGTGTGTGTGTGTGTGTGTGTGTGTGTGTGTGTGTGTGTGTGTGTGTGTGTGTGTGTCATTGCCACTGTTCGTACATGACTCTGTGTGTGTGTGTGAGTCAATGCCACTGTTCGTACATGACTGTGTGTGTGTGAGTGTGTGTGTGTGTGTGTGTGCGTGTGTGCGTGTGTGTCAATGCCACTGTTCGTACATGACGCTGTGTGTGTGTGTGCGTGTGTCAGTGCCACTGTTCGTACATGACTCAGTGTGTGTGTGTCAGTGCAACTGTTAGTAAATGACTGTGTGTGTGAGTGTGTGTGTGTGTGTGTGTGTGTGTGTGTGTGTGTGTGTGTGTGTGTGTGTGTGTGTGTGTGTGTGTGTGTATGTGTGTGTGTGTGTGTGTGTGTGTGTGTGTGTGTGTGTGTGTGTGTGTGTGTGTGTGTGTGTGTCAGTGCCTCTGTTCGTACATGACTGTGTGTGTGTGTGTCGGTGCCACTGTTCTTACACGACTCAGTGTGTGTGTCTGTGTGTGTCTGTGTGTGTGTGTCAACGCTACTGTTCGTACATGACTCTGTGTGTGTGTGTGTGTGTGTGTGTGTGTGTGTGTTTGTACTCACCTAATTGATAAATTAGACACATGTGCAACTCTTGGGTATCTTTATTGAAGAAACGTTTCGCCACACAGTGGCTTCATCAGTCCATACGTAGGAGAAACTTGAAGAACAGGAGGAGAATGAGGTAATCAATCCCTCAACCTTGAGTCGATGTGTTCAGTCCATCAATCTTGATGGACTGAATAGAATAGACTGAGCACATCGACTCAAGTTTGAGGGACTGATTACCTCATTATCCTCCTGTTCTTCAAGTTTCTCCTACGTATGGACTGATGAAGCCACTGTGTGGAGAAACGTTTCCTCAATAAAGATACCCAAGAGTTGCACATGTGTTTAATTCATCAACATGTCGGTTCTCTGAACCATTCATCTACAAACTCACCTAATTGTACTCACCTAATTGTGGTTGCAGGGGTCGAGACTCAGCTCCTGGCCCCGCCTCTTCACTGATCGCTACTAGGTTCTCTCCCTCTCTGCTTCCTGAGTTTTGTCATACCTCTTCTTAAAACTATGTATCGTTCCTGCCTCCAGTACTTCACTTGCTAGGCTATTCCACTTCCTGACGACTCTATGACTGAAGAAATACTTCCTAACGTCCCTGTGACTCGTCTGAGTCTTCAGCATCCAATTGTGACCCCTTGTTTCTGTGTCCCCTCTTTGGAACATCCTGTCTCTGTCCACCTTGCCTATTCCCTGCAGTATCTTGTATGTCGTTATCATGTCTCCCCTGACCCTTCTGCCCTCCAGTGTCGTCAGTCCGATTTCCCTCAACCTTTCCTCGTACGACATTACCCTGAGCTCTGGAACTAGCCTTGTTGCAAACCTTTGCACTTTCTCTAACTTCTTGACGTGCTTGACCAAGTGTGGGTTCCAGACTGGTCAAGCACTCTGTATGTTAGGCCCATACTCCAGTATGGGCCTAACATACACAGTGTACAGTGTCTTAAACGATTCCTTATTAAGGTATCGGAACGCTATTCTAAGGTTTGCCAGGCGCCCGTATGCTGTGTGTGTGTGTGTGTGTGTGTGTGTGTTCTCTGCCTTCTGTACTTTTTCCATTCTCTATTGCACTTTGTTTTTGCCTCCTTACACCGTCGGGTAAACCAGGGGCTCGTTCTGGTCTTCCCATTGTTTCTGTTGCCCTTGGGAATAAACCTTTCCACTGACTCCTTGCATTTTGTTGTTACATATTCCATCATTTCATTTACTGGCTTTCCTGCTGCCAGTTCTCTGTCCCACAGAACCTCCTGCATGAAGTTCCTGAAACCTATGTAGTCCCCTCTTCTATAGTCTGACTTTTCCCATTCAACTCCTGTTACTCTCTCCACTTGCAACTCTACTATGTATTCAAAGCACAGAACCACGTGGTCACCAGCTCCTAGGGGACTCTCATATGTGATGTCCTCAGTGTCTGAACTGCCCATGGTGAACACAAAGTCCAATCTTCCTGGTTCATCCTCCCCTCTCACTCTGGTAGTGTCCTTAACATGATGGTGCATGGGGTTTTCCAGCACCACATCCAACGTCTTGGCTGTCCATGTTTCGGGTTCCCCATGTGGCTCCAGATTTTCCCAGTCAATCTCCCTGTGGTTGAAATCACGCATAACCAGCAACTTTGCTCTGCTGGAGTGAGCTCTTCTTGCCACCTCAGCAAGTGTGTCCACCATTGCTCTGTTGCTCTCTTCATATTTCTCTCTCGGCCTCCTGCAATTCTGTGGTGGATTATATATCACTGCAATGACCATCTTGTGCTCCCCAGACTGGAGTGCACCTACTATGTAGTCCGTTTCTCCTGTCTCGTCTATGCCTCCCATTTTCTCGAATATCCATCGGTTTTTTACGAGCAGAACAACCCCTCCTCCCCCTCTGCCCCTTCTATCTTTCCTCGTGATCTGGTATCCTGGTGGGAAGATTGCATCTGTTATTGTCTTCGTGAGTTTTGTTTCTGTAACTGCTATGATGTCTGGGGACTTCTCATTGATTCTTTCTTGCCATTCCTCATATTTATTCATTAATCCATCTGCATTTGTGTATCAAACCTTCAGCTTCTGTTCTAATACTGTAACTGTGGTTCTGGGAGAATACTCTGGTTGGGAGAGCAGGAGCCCTGGTGGGGGCCTGTGGGGGGTTGCAATGGAGGTGGAGAAAGAGCTCCCATAGGGGGTTGCTGTAGGGGTAGGATTCGTGGTGTGGAGGGTGGGAACAGAGGGATTTGTGTGTGATGGTTGGTTTAGATTGTTCAGTTGCCTTGGGGGTGTCGTGGTTGGAGTCCTTCTGCAGGTGTTTCTAGGAGGTGTGCTTGCCCTTCCACCTGTGCCTGGGTTATTCTGATCTTCTTTGTCATTTCCTCCCATTCCTACTTTCGTTTTTGCACTCTCTCTTTCAGTATCATCCTTTCCTCCTGTGTTCTGTCTCGATCGACGTACAGACTCTTGAACTACTGTTTGCCTCTCAGCTGTGCTTTCTCCTGCACGATCATGGTTCGAGTTGATTCTGCCTTGAAAATTACTTTGAGAGGCCGTTTCCTTCTCTTTGTAAACCACCTGATTCTCCGAAAATTTGCCACCTGGGTCATGTCTCCCACGCCTATCACCTTCATGTTACCTTCAATCGCTTTTTTCTCCTCCTGCTTTCTTTCATCATAAGTTTTCCCTTCAGCTTCATCTAGCCCATAGACAAAAACTGATCTCTCCCTTTCCACCTCCCACTGTGACTCCCATTGCATCCTCTGAGGTGTTTTAGTCCTTCCCGTGGAGTGTTCCTTCCTTCAATCCCTTCCCTAGCTGTGGCCTCTATGCTCATTGGTTTGTCCTTCCTGCTCACCTGTTTCTGGCCCCCCCAAGTGTCTGGTAAGGTCCCTGCACATGTCCTAGTTCCTTCAATGTCTTCCAACCTCTCATGCTGTCCTAGTGTGCTCCCTGTCTTTGTTTTGGCCCCATGTGGGTTTGGCAGGACCTCTGCATACAGTTTAGCTTCCATGCTCCCTTCAGACCCTTTGTCTGTGTCTGATGTAAACATTGCTGATGCTACCTCTGTATTATCTTTATCTCTAGGCTGTTTCAGATTTCTCAGCTCCTCTTCCAATCTCTGTATCTTGGCTTCTGCTACTCTGACATGTTGCTCCCACATTCTGCACTCTGCTGCTAACCTCTCCTCCATCTTCCTTGCAAGTTCATCTAGCTTCCTTCCCCAGTCTTCCTTTTTTTGAGCTCTGCCTCCCAGTCCTCCCTCCCAGATTCGTCTGTCGGGCCCTTCGCTCTCATCCTAGTTCTAGGTTTCCCCATTGTGCCACAGGAGGAAGAGGGAGAGATGGTTAGGGGGAGGGGAATAGATGGTTAGGGGGAGGAAGATGGATGGTTATGGGGAGGGGGAGGATGACTATTGGAGGGGGAGATGGTTGGGGGAGGGGGATAGATGGTTTGGGGGAGGGGGTTAGATGGTTTGGGGGAGGGGAAGGTGGCTAGGGGGAGGGGGAGAGGTAGTTAGGGGAAGGGAGAGTATGTGTATGTGTCAAGTGTATGTGTGTTTGCATGTGTGGGAGAGAGGGATGGGATTAAGTGGGGAGGGGGGAGGGAGAGAGAAGGATGAGGGTAGAGTGACCCTTAGAAACTGGGGAGGTGTGTGCGTGTGATGGGATTAGAAGGGGAGGGGAGGTGGGGAGAGGGGAAGCGAAGGATGAGGGTAGAGTGACCGTGGGGTTCTTACATGTGTGTGTGTGTGTGTGTGTGTGTGTGTGTGTGTGTGTGTGTGTGTGTGTGTGTGTGTGTGTGTGTGTGTGTGTGTGTGTGTGTGTGTGTGTGTGTGTGTGTGTGTGGTGTGTGTGTGTGGTGTGTGAGTGTGTATGTGTGTGTGTGTGTGTACTCGCCTAGTAAGGGTGTGTGTGTATCTGTGTGTGTGTGTGTGTGTTTGTGTGTGTGCATGTGTGTGTACTCGCCTAGTAAGGCTGTGTGTGTATGTATGTGTGTGTGTGTGTATGTGTGTGTGTGTGTGTGTGTGTGTGTGTGTGTGTGTGTGTGTGTGTGTGTGTGTGTGTGTGTGTGTGTGTGTGTGTGTGTGTGTGTGTGTGTGTGTGTGTGTGTGTGTGTGTGTGTGTGTGTGTGTGTGTGTGTGTGTGTGTGTGTGTGTGAGGGAGAGATGGTTAGGGGGGTAGGAGAGGGGTTGTTGTGGTTGAAAGATCAGTTATGCCTCTCTGTCGTGTAGGCTCAAATTTAGTCCCAGCTGTCTTTCCTAGTATTGCTACTCTCTCCACTTATTGCCCTTTCTGGATTTAAGTATCAGTTACTGCTGGTTATTATCCTATTCCTTGTTCACATTGAGAGAGGACTTCCTAGCTTCCTAAGTATTCATACTGCTAATAACTACCGGTAGTAATACTACGTTACCCCTATGTTACCCCTCGCTAGACTGCTCTCCTCCTCACACTCTCGTCAACACTATCTTCACTTTACTATGCTATTTCTACTCTAATTCTGGTAATAGCTTGCAGGAGTGAGCGACCAGTATCTAACAGTGATGCAAGACCAGAATCCAGAGCCTACAACATGCAACCACAACAGGTGAGCAATACTTGCGTTGGCAGCGGTGCGGTGACAAGTTGCCAGCTGCTGAAAACGTAGTCGTCGTACATAGGCCTTCTATCACTATTTTGGAGATCCTTCACCCGTGATGATTATAACCACATGATTTCACTTTTCACTTATGATAGTATACACTTCACATTATATACACTTCACTATATATGTATAATGGCACGCAACTTGTTGTGACGTCACTGCTTCAGCAGGCCTACTCTGCCACTTTCCCTTATTGCATGTTTTATTTTTCCTTTTTCCTTTTGCTTATTAACTTTTTCCCTCTCACTGTGTGGTGCCCCACATTTCACTTGTTATCCAAACGGTGGTAATTCTTGAACACCCGCTTCCACACTCACTTTGATCTTTGTATATTTGAATCTGTGTGGCAACAGGTGCCTACTAGGCCCTAACGGTTTGGCACTTTGAAATATTAATGATTTCAGGCTTCCTCTCGACTTTTCTTAACTAATAACTTTAGTTATCACTCGTAGGATTGTTCACTGACGTTGTCACTACCACTGATTACTGTTAGCAGTTACTGCACGCCTTAAAAACGCTAAGGTTCTCGGACCCTTGTGCACCCACGTCTGCGTGACTGTGTGTGTGAGTGTGTGTGTGTGTGTGAGTGCAACTGTTCGTACATGACTGTGTGTGTGTGTCAGTGCCACTGTTCGTACATGACTGTGTGTGTGTGTCAGTGCCACTGTTCGTACATGACTGTGTGTGTGTGTCAGTGCCACTGTTCGTACATGACTGTGTGCGTGTCAGTGCACTTCGTGTCACTACGCTCATTCGTTACTCCCTTTTCATTGCGGGTCATTGTGTTCGTTCATGACTATGTTCAATGTGTGTCAGTGTGCACTCTGCATAGCGGTGTTTGTATGTGTCTCTCCAGGTGTACTGTGTGTCACTACATTCGTGCGAGACTCTCAAGGTGCACTGTGTGTCACTCTATTGGTGCATGACTCTCTTTGTGCACTGTATTTAACTTTACTGGTGCACACTGAAAGTCGTACGCGACTTTCAGTGTGCACTGCCTGTGTCACGGTGTACATGACTCTTCTTGTGCACTGTGTCACTGTGTACATGACTCTTCTTGTGCACTGTGTCACTGTGTACATGACTCTTCTTGTGCACTGTGTCACTGTGTACATGATTCAGCATGCACTGTGTGTCACTCTATACATGACTCTCCGTGTACACTGTGTCATGGTGTAGATGACTCTGTGTGCACTGTCACTGTATATATGACTGCCAGGGTACACTGTTTATCACTGTGTTCAGGACTCAGGGCTCACTGTATGTCACTGTTTACATAACTCTCCGTGTGCACTGTGTCACTGTATACATGACTCTCCGTGTGCATTGTGTGTCACTGTATACATGACTCTCCGTGTGCATTGTGTGTCACTGTGTACATGACTCTCCATGTGCATTGTGTGTCACTGTGTTCATGACTCCGTGTGCACTGTGTCACTGTTTTGTACATGTCAGGAAAAAAACTTGTTGGGTTTTTCTGTGGGAAAATATTAATTTCAGAATATACTTTTAACAAGTTTTAAGAAAAATATTGTCCGGTGTATTCAATAAAACAAACTTTAAACTCCGGCAAAAATAAAAGGAGTCAGCAAAAAAATAATGATATTAGTTTTCTATCTGAGGAAAAAGCACGTCAGTGGTGATGTCTCTGGGAATATAATAGTAATAATAATAATAATAATAGTAATAATAATAATAATAATAATAATAATAATAATAATAATAATAATAATAATAATAATAATATCTTTATTCCTACAGGTACATGTGCAAGGTATAGAAACCCTCTTGTTATGCAAAGCATATCGGGCAAATTAGGTAAATTTTCCCAGGATGCGACACATACTAGTTGACTAACACCCAGGTACCCATTTTACTTATGGGTGAACAGGGACAGCTGGTGTCTTAACAACTGTAGACGTTCCCACAAGGTGATGAAACTACTGTGATTGCAGCTGGAGTGTCCTGAGTGTTCTCATGTCACAGACAGGCCAACAGGTGAGTTAGTGAAGGTCGACCAGCTGGTGCAGAACGACCGGTCGTTGAGGCGCCTCAGCATCACAGTTCACAGGCAGACCACTGATGCGCTATATGAAGATTTGTAAGATGCATCTTTGAAACTGAGTAGCTCCGTAGAGATAGATTCATATCACGCTACGTTAGTGGTGAACGTACGTTTTTGTGGCCCTGAAGCTTGAACTGTTATGGGGGTCCCTTTGAAATCCCTTCTGATACAGTAGATCCAAAAATTTTAAGCAATGTGGACTAAATTCGCTTCTGGAGCCCCTCCGGGATTAGGGACCCTGAAGTTTAAGCTTCATTAGTTCCATTGTAGATCCGTCCCTAAGCTATGTTCACATTCCATTCAAAATTCGTCTTAGACCAATGGCGTTTATAAACGGGTAGATTGTAACAAAAATCACATTCCTCTCCTTGAACGGAGAGCTGGAAGAAAACGCAAGTACTAAAATACATAAAACTGAAAGCCAGGGCATGAGACAACACTTAACAAAACAATAATGTTCACGTGGACTACAGAGAGGGAGTAAGTGATGTAAGGAGACAGAAATCGACTTCCCTGAGGAAAGAAGTTAGAAGCAATGGAGAGAAACAAACCTCTGAGAGCAAAGATTACAGGTGATAATACATAGACATTAAGAGAAATCCCTAGCTAGAGGCCGCAGCACACGACATCTCTCTCTCTCTCTCTCTCTCTCTCTCTCTCTCTCTCTCTCTCTCTCTCTCTCTCTCTCTCTCTCTCTCTCTCTCTCTCTCTCTCTCTCTCTTTCTCGACTGAGAGAGAAAGAGAGAACTTCTGACCCGAACAATCGGACGACTGTCACAGGAAACATACATACATTATTTATGTTCTTCCTTTGCAATGTGTCGCTGTATTTACTAATGACTCACAATGTACTCTCTGTGACAGTGTTTGTACACTGTATGTCTGTTTGTACATGACTATGTGTACTGTCTATCGCTGCACGTTTACGTGACTTTCCATGTACACTGTGTGTAACTGTATGTACATGACTCCGTGTGCATTGTGAGTTGCTGTGTTGAATGAGTGTGTTCGTACATGTCTTTCCATGTGCACTGTGTTGATAATTTCGTATATGACATTTCATGTGCACTGTGTTCCTGAGATCGTATATTACTCTCCATGTGCACTGTGTGTTGACTGGTTAGTACATGCCTCTCCATGTGCACTGTGTTGATAGGTTCGTATAAAACTCCGTGTACACTGTGTTCCTGGGTTGATATGTGACTCTCCGTGTGCACTATGGGCTTTTGGATTTGTAGACGACTCTCCCTTTGCACAGTGTGTCTGTTCATTCATGACTCTCTTAGTGTGACATTGTAAATGGTCCAAGTCAGACCGAAACGTCGTCGTAAGCTCCTCTCTTCTATGTGCGGGTTATTTGTGTATCGTTCCAGTCACGGTATTGTGCCTTTCTTTTGTTATTTATGACTCTCCATGGGCACTGTCTCGCCCGCTGGGCATCACAGGCGCAACATATATACACCAAAGGCTGATTGTTTCCAAGTGTATATATGCTGAGAGCTTATCTTACTCCGTCTTTAAATTATTAAAGTCTTCTTGACGAACATTACCTAACCTATCTTGACTACTGGCCAGAAGATCCTTACCTAACCTATCTTGACTACTGGCCAGAAGATCCTTACCTAACCTATCTTGACTACTGGCCAGAAGATCCTTACCTAACCTATCTTGACTACTGGCCAGAAGATCCTTACCTAACCTATCTTGACTACTGGCCAGAAGATTCTTACCTAACCTATCTTGACTACTGGCCAGAAGATCCTTACCTAACCTATCTTGACCACTGGACAGAAGATCCTTACCTAACCTATCTTGACTACTGGCCGGAAGATCCTAACCTAACCTATCTTGGCTACTGGCCAGAAAATCCTTACCTAACCTATCTTGACTACTGGCCAGAAGACCCTTACCTAACCTATCTTGACTACTGGCCAGAAAATCCTTTCCTAATCTATCTTGACTACTGGCCACAAGATCCTTACCTAACCTATCTTGACTACTGGCCACAAGAACCTTACCTAAACTATCTTGACTACTGGCCACAAGATCCTTACCTAACCTAACTTGACTACTGGCCACGAGATCCTTACCTAACCTATCTTAACTACTGACCAGAAGATCCTTACCTAACCTATCTTAACTACTGACCAGAAGATCCTTACCTAACCTATCTTGACTACTGTCCAGAAAATCCTTACCTAACCAATCTTGACTACTGGCTGGAAGGTCTTTACCTGACCTATCTTGACTACTGGCCAGAAGATCCTTACCAAACCTATGTTGACTACTGGCCAGAAGATCCTTACCTAACCTATCTTGACTACTGGCTAGAAGATCCTTATCTAACCTATCTTGACTACTGGCCACAAGATCCTTACCTAACCTATCTTGACTACTGGCCAGGAGATCCTTACCTAACCTATCTTGACTACTGGCCAGAAGATCCTTACCTAACCTATCTTGACTACTGGCCACAAGATCCTTACCTAACCTATCTTGACTACTGGCCACAAGATCCTTACCTAACCTATCTTGACTACTGGCCACAAGATCCTTACCTAACCTATCTTGACTACTGGCCAGAAGATCCTTACCTAACCTATCTTGACTACTGGCCACAAGATCCTTACCTAAACCAACTTGACTACTGGCTAGAAGTCGTTATCGACTTACTTTTAACCCCATTAATTAACCAACCATCCATCTACACTTGCTATATCTGGCAACCATTGCATTTTACGATGCGCATATTGCACAGTGTTCGTGTTCCACTATATTCACCTTTCACTCCATACATTTTCATTTATACTTTTATTCGTCTATATTCCACTTGGTTCATTTTACACTAGCTCCATATTTCAGTTGATCCATATTACACTAGGTTTATAGTTCACTTGGTCCATGTTACACAAGGTCCATTTTTAACTTGGTTCATATATCGCTGCGTCTGCATGTTGCCTCGTTTAAAATCCTCTGCCAACTTGAACTGAGCAAATATGAACAATCGCCAACAAATATTTACCTCCAAAATTTACTTTTTCCTGTGGAAAAGACCAAAAAAAAAAAAGAAAAATGTTTCCTGCAGAATTAAAACAATAAATATATTAATATTTTGAGCGAGTTTTATTTTGCTTTTATTAAAACAATTATTGCAGAAATTCTGGTCAGCGAATGTGAATATTTTTGGAGTATGAGAGTTGTGGCTTTGTATATTTTGCTTATAAAAACAGTGTACAGTATAAATTTTTAAAATAATATTTATGTATACATTTGTCCATGTTACAGTAGTTTATTCGAGAATTTATTTATATGGGACGAAATGTTTATGTAAGTGATTTTTTTTCATTTATCTATTGCTTGTTAAAGAATTATTGTATTCTTTTCTATCACTTGGAATATCACTATTTTTTTCACAGTGATTGTTCTGTATATATATATATATATATATATATATATATATATATATATATATATATATATATATATATATATATATATATATATATATATATATATATATATATATTTATATGTGTATGTATGTATGTATAAGAACATAAGAATGGAGTAACACTGCAGAAGGCCTACTGGCTCATATAAGGCAGGTCCTTATCAAAACCCTCCCTACCTTAAACTACCTAAGAATTTACTCCCGAACCCACTACACCAAACAAAGCCAGCCCCTCCCACTCATATATTTGTCCAATCTCTTACCAAAGCTACCCATGGTCCTAGCCTCAATAACCCTACTCGGAAGACTGTTCCACACATCAACAGGAGGTAGTTTATTGAAAGAAGTGAAGAATTTTTCCTAGGATAGTGAGGCTCAGGTTAGGGTATACATACTCTAAGTTATTCATTAATTCAAGTTATTCATTAATTAATCTTTTGTTCAGGTGGAAGGCGTTCCCCTGACACTAACACAAAGTGGGAATTGTCACAGTTGCTCTTTGCTGATGATGCCGTGCTTTTGGGAGATTCTGAAAAGAAGTTGTAGAGGTTGGTGGATGAGTTTTGTAGGGTATGTAAAAGAAGGAAATTAAAAGTGAATATACGAAAGAGTAAGATGATGAAGATAAAAAAAAATTAGGTAGCAAAAGACTGGATGTCAGATTGGAAGGAGAGAGAATGGAGAAGGTGAATGTATTCCGATATTTGGGAATGGATGTGTCGGCAGATGGGTCTATGAAAAATGAGGTGAATCATAGAATTGACGAGGGGAACAAGCTGAGTGGTGCACTTAGGAGTCTGTGGAGACAAAGAACTTTGTCCATGGAAGCAAAAAGGGGAATGTATGAGAGTATAGTTATACCAACTCTCTTATTTGGGTGTGAAGAATGGGTGGTGAATATTGCAACAAGGAGAATGCTGGAGACAGTGGAGATGACATGTCTGAGGGCAATGTGCTGTGTGAATATAATGCAGAGACTCGGTAGTTTCAGGATTAGGAGGAGGCGCGGGATTGCCAAAATTATTATCCAGAAGGCAAACGACCCAGGAGAATAAGGAGAGCAGTCGTAGAGCCAGAAATGAATATGCACAGATAAGAAGGGAGGCCCAACCACAATATGAAAACGACATAGCAGTGAAAGCCAAATCTGACCCGAAGCTGTTATACAGCCACATCAGGAGGAAAACAACAGTCAAGGACCAGGTAATCAGGCTAAGGAAGGAAGGAAGGAGGAGAGACAACAAGAAACGACGGTGAAGTATGTGAGGAGCTCAACATGAGATTCAAAGAAGTGTTCACAGAGGAGACAGAAGGGGCTCCAGAAAGACGGACAGGTGGGGTGCACCACCAAGTGCTGGACACGGTACACACTACAGAGGAAGAAGTGAAGAGGCTTCTGAGTGAGCTAGATACCTCAAAGGCAATGGAGCCGGATAACATCTCTCCCTGGATCCTGAGAGAGGAAGTAGAGGAGCTATGCGTACCCTTAACAACAATATTCAATACATCTATCGAAACAGGGAGATTGCCTGAGGCATGGAAGACAGCAAATGTAGACCCAATTTTTAAAAAAGGAGACAGACATGAAGCATTAAACTACAGACCAGTGTCACTGACTTGTATAGTATGCAAAGTCATGGAGAAAATTATCAGGAGAAGAGTGGTGGAGCACCTGGAAAGGAATGATCTCATCAACAGCAGCCAACATGGTTTCAAGGACGGTAAATCCTGTGTCACAAACCTACTGGAGTTCTATGACATGGTGGCATCAGTAAGACAAGAGAGAGAGGGGTGGGTAGACTGCATTTTCTTGGACTGTAAGAAGGCGTTTGACACAGTACCACACAAGAGTTTAGTACAAAAACTGGAGGACCAAGCAGGGATAACAGGGAAGGCACTTCAATGGATCAGGAAATACTTGTCAGGAAGACGGCAGCTAGTCAGGGTACGTGGCGAGGTGTCAGAGTGGGTGCCTGTTACCTGCGGGGTCCCACAGGGGTCAGTCCTAGGACCAGTACTATTTCTGGTATTTGTGAACGACATGACAGAAGGAATAGACTCCGAAGTGTCCCTGTTTCCAGATGGCGTGAAGTTGATGAGAAGAATTCATTCGGTCGAAGACCAGGCAGAACTACAAAGAGATCTGGACAGGTTGCAGACCTGGTCCAGCAATTGGCTTCTGGAGTTCAACCCCACCAAGTGCAAAGTCATGAAGACTGGGGAATGGCAAAGAAGACCGCAGACGGAGTATAGTCTAGGGGGCCAGAGACTACAAACCTCACTCAAGGAAAAAGATCTTGGGGTGAGTATAACACCAGGCACATCTCCTGAGGCACACATCAACCAAATAACTGCTGCAGCATATGGGCGCCTAGCAAACCTCAGAACAGCATTCCGACATCTTAATAAGGAATCGTTCAGGACCTTGTACACCGTGTACGTTAGGCCCATATTGGAGTATGCGGCACCAGTTTGGAACCCACACCTAGCCAAGCACGTAAAGAAACTAGAGAAAGTGCAAAGGTTTGCAACAAGACTAGTCCCAGAGCTAAGGGGAATGTCCTACGAGGAGAGGTTAAGGGAAATCGACCTGACGACACTGGAGGACAAGAGAGATAGGGGGGACATGATAACGACATACAAAATACTGAGAGGAATTGACAAGGTGGACAAAGACAGGATGTTCCAGAGATGTGACACAGCAACAAGGGGACACAGAAGTTGAAGACACAGATGAATCACAGGGATGTTAGGAAGTATTTCTTCAGCCACAGAGTAGTCAGGAAATGGAATAGTTTGGGAAGCGATGTAGTGGACGCAGGATCCATACATAACTTTAAGCAGAGGTATGATAAAGCTCATGGTTCAGGGAGAGTGACCTATTAGCGACCAGTGAAGAGGTGGGGAGAGGAGCTGGGACTCGACCCCTGTATCCTCAACTAGGTGAGTACAACTAGGTGAGTACAACTAGGTGAGTACACACACACACGCTCGCGCAGTCATGTTTTTTTTTTCACATCCAAATGCACATGCATATACGTTCTCCAGATATGCACGATTATTCCCTTCATTCACTCATTTTATAAGCAAACCCTCTCCCCACTGCCGTGTAACAAGATAATTATCTTCATTAGACCGGTAAAGGGGATAAATTAACTAGGAAAAAAGATGTGATTATCGACGATAATTAGTTATTATCCGGCTCATTTAACAAAGACTGTTTATTCCTCCTCCTCTTCCTTCTCCTCCTCCCTCCCTCCCCAGGAAACATTAGGGGTATCTGGCTCCTTCATCCTCAGTAATAACCAGGGATATCTGGCTCCTCCTTCCCCAAGAAACACCACCAGGGGTGTCTGGCTCCTTCATCCCCAGGAAGCAGCACCAGGGGCATCTAGCTTCTCCTGCCCCAGGGAATACCAGCAACTGTATCTGGCTCCTTCCCCTGCTAACACCACCATGGATATCTGGCTTCTTCCCTGCAAGCACCAACAGGGTATCCGGCTCTTTCTCCAGGGCACACCACTAGGAGTATCTGACTCCTTCTTCTCCAGGAAACACCACCAGGTTATCTGGCTCCTTCATCCCAAGGAAGCACCACCTCGGGTATCTGGCTCTTTCACCAAGACACACCACCAGGGGTATCTGGCTCATTCTTCCGCAGGAAACACCACGAGGGATATCTAGCCCTTCCCCACGAAACACCACGAGGAGTATTTTCCTCCTTCCCCAGGAAACACCACTAGGGATATCTGGCTCCTTCATCCCCAGGAAACACCGTCAGAGGTATCTAGCTCCTTTCTCAGGAATCTCATATAGGAGTATCTGGCTTCTCCTTATCCAGGAAATACCTCCACGGGTATTTGGCTCCTTCCCCAGGAAACAATACCAGATACATCTGGGTCCTTCATCCCCAGGAAACACCACCAGGGGTATCTTGCTCATTCTTTCCTTGTAAGCACCACCAGCGTATTTGGCTCCTCCCCAAGGACACACTACTAGGAGTATCTGGCTCCTTCATCCCTAGGAAACATCACCAGGAGTATCTGGCTTCTTCCACAGGACACATCACCAGGGTCAACTGGCTCATTCTTCCGCAGGAAACACCACTAGGGTTATTCGGGTCCTACCCCAGGAAACATCATCAGGAATATCTGGCCCCTTCCTCAGGAAACACCACCAGGGTATCTGGCTCCTTCCCCAGAAAACACTATCAGGGGTATCTCTCCCTTTCCCCAGGAAAAAGCACCAGGGGTACTTGGCTCTTCCTTCCTCAGAATAAACTCCACCAATTGTTTCTGGCTCCTTGTTCCCCAGGAAACGCCACCATGGATACCTGGCTCCTTACCCCCAGGAAACACCACCAGAGGTATCTGACTCCTCCTTCACTAGGAAACATTACTAATTGTATCTGGCTCCTCCTTCCCCCAGGAAACACCACCAATTGTATATGGTTCCTTTCCCAGGAGACACCACTAGGGATATCAGGCTCTATTTTCTCCAAGAAACCCCACTAGGGATATTTGGCTCCTTCATCCCCAGGAAACATCATCAAGGGTATCTGGCTCCTTCCTCAGGAGACACCACCAGGAGTATCTGGCTCCTTCCCCAGGAAACACCACCAGGAGTATCTAGCTCCTCCTTCCCCAGGAAACATCAGCAGGGGTTTCTGGTTCCTTCCCCAGGGAACACCACCAAAAATATCTTTTTATGCAATAATTTAAACGATCTCGGACATAGAGTGCCACCCCACCCCCATTACCAATACTTCTGTCTACTTGGAACAATTTAAAACCCTGAATGTGACATTCAGCAGGCATGTCCCGATTTTTCATATTAAACCACGTCTCAGTTATGGCAAAAACATCATTGTTACCCGCACTTGCAATTAATCTCAATTCGTCCATCTTATTTCTCGCACTACGACTATTAGTATAATATATGTTTAGAAAACATCCCTTCTCTTTTCTCTACCTGCTGATTTCTGTTCCTCCACTATACCTGTTACTGTCTTTGTCACCTAGTACCACTGGCTTTCCAATATTCACCAATAACTCTATCTCATTTTGTCTATAACTGGTTTCCCTAAAACTCACACTATCGCTACCCTGAGAATTCATTGATTTTCCCCAAAATCCCATGCCATTAACTATTTCTAGTTTAAAGACCTAATTGCTCTCTCCACTGCGCTGGTCAGTGCTCCCACCCTAAACCTAGATAAGTGAACCCCATCCCTGGTATACATGTCATTTCTACAGTGTTTGTCCAGCCAGCAATTGACACCAATTGCCATGGACAACCATTCATTTCCAGCTCTTCTCCTGGGCAAAATGCCACATATCACAGGGTTCCCTCCCTTCTTCCTAATTATCTCTATTGCTGTCCAATACCTGCTAATCAGGTCTTCACTCCTACCTCTGCCAACATCGTAGCCTCCCGCACTGAAGCAGATAATAGGATTGTTCCCATAACCTTTCATGATGTCTAGACGGCTAATAATATCCTCCATCCCAGCCCCAGGAAACACACCCTCTGCCTCCTCTTCCTTTAATTAGGTGGTAGGTAGTGTTACTACAAACCTCTCGCAGGAGCGTGTGACACTTGTTACATGATGAAGAATGAGGCACTTATGCAATTTTTCTCCACACAGGGGCTTCATCAGTCCAATATTAAGAAGAACGGTGTATCGAGAGGAGGAGTTTGAGGTAATCAGTTTCTCAGCCTGGAATCGATGTTTTCAGTCCATCAGTCTTGGAGAAAGTACGATCACTCTTGAACAAAGTACCAATCTTGAAGAAAGTACGATCACTCTTGAACAAAGTACCAATCTTGAAGAAAGTACGATCACTCTTGAACAAAGTACCAATCTTGAAGAAAGTACGATCACTCTTGAACAAAGTACCAATCTTGAACAAAGTACGATCACTCTTGAACAAAGTACCAATCTTGAAGAAAGTACGATCACTCTTGAACAAAGTACCAATCTTGAAGAAAGTACGATCACTCTTGAACAAAGTACCAATCTTGAAGAAAGTACGATCACTCTTGAACAAAGTACCAATCTTGAAGAAAGTACGATCACTCTTGAACAAAGTACCAATCTTAAAGAAAGTACGATCACTCTTGAACAAAGTACCAATCTTGAAGTACGATCCAATAAATCACTTAAATTCAAGAGCCAGTAATAAACTTCTACGTTTATAAAAATGTAAATATTATTGATAAATGCATAAAGGTAATAGGCTGTCAAGACACTGTATAAGGTCATTCCTCTAAGAAATACATAAACTACATGAATGATTCACCATTAAGATGAACATTATTTAATAAAACAACAGAGGCGGCACTATGTAGGTGTGAACATTGAAATGGCATAAAATACCGACAGGTTGTTAGGTAAGACAGATATGCAGCAGTTAGGTATCTTTATTTCGAAACGTTTCGCCTACACAGTAGGCTTCTTCAGTCGAGTACAGAAAAGTTGATAGAAGCAGAAGATATTTGAAGACGATGTAATCAGTCCATCACCCTTGATGTTTTGAGGTGGTCAGTCCCTCAGTCTGGAGAAGAGTATTGTTCCATAGTCTGAAACAATGTAGGTGTAATTGAAATTCAAACACATGAATATAATTTATACTTGTATTGTTATTGATATATTAAGTATACACTTGAAATATCTACTTTAGAGATTATAACTCAGCACATGGATGTCCTCGGATGACTAGTGCTACAATAAATGAAAAACCCACATCACTCTAGTGATGAGAATAACTAGATATATCAGTTCAATTCCTAAGTATTAAGATCCCTAGATATATCAGCCCTATGGAAATAATCCAAGTAGGCAGAGCCAGGACAGTGTCGTAAATTAAGTACTGATCAGCATATGGAAAGTATATCATAATAGGCCAACACTGCCCAGAAAATATCGAAACTAATTTGAATAATATACAGAATTATGCACGATGAAAAAATAAGTTAAGAACATAAGAAAGGAGGAACACTGCAGGAGGCCTGTTGGCCCATACTAGGCAGGTCCTTACAATTCCTCCCACTAACAAAACATTTGCCCAACCCAATTTTCAATGGCACCCAAGAAACAAGCTCTGATGTGAGAGTCCCACTCAAATCCAACCCCTCCCACTCATGTACTTATCCAACCTAAATTTGAAACTACCCAAAGTCCTAGCCTCAATCACCCATCTAGGTAGACTGTTCCACTCATCTACTACCCTATTTCCAAACCAATACTTTCCTATGTCCTTTCTAAATCTAAACTTATCTAATTTAAATCCATTACTGCGGGTTCTCTCTTGGAGAGACATCCTCAAGACCTTATTAATATCCCCTTTATTAATACCTATCTTCCACTTATACACTTCGATCAGGTCTCCCCTCATTCTTCGTCTAACAAGTGAATGTAACTTAAGAGTCTTCAATCTTTCTTCATAAGGAAGATTTCTAATGCTATGTATTAATTTAGTCATCCTACGCTGAATGTTTTCTAACGAATTTATGTTCATTCTGTAATATGGAGACCAGAATTGAGCTGCATAATCTAGGTGAGGCCTTACTAATGATGTATAAAGCTGCAGTATGACCTCTGGACTTCTGTTGCTTACACTTCTTGATATAAATCCCAGTAATCTATTTGCCTTATTGCGTACGCTTAGGCATTGCTGTCTTGGTTTAAGGTTGCTGCTCACCATAACCCCCAAGTCCTTTTCGCAATATATATGGCTAAGTTCTACATCATTTAACTTATAAGTACTAGGGTTATGGGCACTCCCAAGCTTCAGAACCTTGTATTTATCTACATTGAACTGCATCTGCCACTTTTCTGACCAAGAATAGAGTTTGTTTAAATCCTCCTGAAGTTCCATAACATCTACGTTTGAATCAATTATCCTACCTATCTTTGTGTCATCGGCGAATTTGCTCATATCACTAGTAATTCCCTCATCAAGATCATTGATACATATTATAAACAACAACGGGCCCAAGACTGATCCCTGTGGAACGCCACTTGTTACAGATCCCCACTCGGATTTAACCCCATTTATGGACACTCTCTGCTTCCTGTCCGTGAGCCATGACTCGATCCACGAGAGCACTTTTCCCCCAATGCCATGAGCTGCCACTTTCTTTAACAGTCTATGGTGCGGAACTCTATCAAAAGCCTTACTAAAATCTAAGTAAATAATATCAAATACTTTACCGTGGTCAAAAGCCTCAAAAGCTTTACTGAAGAAAGTTAATAAATTAGTTAGACAAGACCGGCCTCTTGTGAATCCATGCTGAGTATCATTAATCAAGCTATGCTTATCGAGATGGCTTCTTATGATCTCAGCTATAATTGACTCTAGTAATTTGCCTACAATTGAGGTCAGGCTTATTGGGCGGTAATTTGACGGTAACGACATGTCCCCTGTTATTAATCAGTCTTAATCAGTGCCACAAAAGTATCTATTACATACCTGATAAACAATACGTATACTCCAAGGCAAGGCAAGGAAAATATAACCCTAAATGCCTGGGAAATATAAATTAAACATACACAGGAAATGCCAAGAATTATGATAAAATAATAACAATACTAGAACATAATTATATATCTCAATACAAGAAACCTGAAGCATCAGATAATTCCTAGCATCAAATAATAAGAACAGAAGAAATAAAGAACACTGCAGCAGGCCTACTGGCCCATACGAGGCAAATACGTGTATTTAGTCAAGACAAAATACCGTCTCCCCATAAATAAAGCGTAACGAAGCTGACACTGTTACACCAAGTAAATATTAAGGGTTTAAGAATATTAAGAGGCTTTGTGTCAAGTGTTTGAACACCTGAGACAAAGCCTCTTAATATTCTTAGTACATTACAGCTTAATAGTTTTTTCACCCTCATGAGCAGCCATATCTTAATGGAGTAAATAGATGCCTGATGCAACCTGTGTGTGTGTGTGTGTGTGTGTGTGTGTGTGTGTGTGTGTGTGAGTGTGTGTGTGTGTGTGTGTGTGTGTGTGTGTGTGTGTGTGTGTGTGTGTGTGTGTGTGTGTGTGTGAGTGTGTGTGTGTGTGTGTGTGTGTGTGTGTGTGTGTGTGTGTGTGTGTGTATGAGTGTGTGTGTGTGTGTGTGTGTGTGTGTGTGAGTGTGTGTGTGTGTGTGTGTGTGTGTGTGTGTGTGTGTGTGTGTGTGTGTGTGTGTGTGTGTGTGTGTGTGTGTGTGTGTGTGTGTGTGTGAGTGTGTGTGTGTGTGTGTGTGTGTGTGTGTGTGAGTGTGTGTGCGTGTGTGTGTGTGTGTGTGTGTGTGTGTGTGTGTGTGTGTGTGTGTGTGTGTGTGTGTGTGTGTGTGTACTCACCTAGTTGTACTCACCTAGTTGAGGTTGCGGGGGTCGAGTCCGAGCTCCTGGCCCCGCCTCTTCACTGATCGCTACTAGGTCACTCTCCCTGAGCCGTGAGCTTTATCATACCTCTGCTTAAAGCTATGTATGGATCCTGCCTCCACTACATCGCTTCCCAAACTATTCCACTTACTGACTACTCTGTGGCTGAAGAAATACTTCCTAACATCCCTGTGATTCATCTGTGTCTTCAGCTTCCAACTGTGTCCCCTTGTTACTGTTTCCAATCTCTGGAACATCCTGTCTTTGTCCACCTTGTCAATTCCTCTCAGTATTTTGTATGTCGTTATCATGTCCCCCCTATCTCTCCTGTCCTCCAGTGTCGTCAGGTTGATTTCCCTTAACCTCTCCTCGTAGGACATACCTCTTAGCTCTGGGACTAGTCTTGTTGCAAACCTTTGCACTTTCTCTAGTTTCTTTACGTGCTTGGCTAGGTGTGGGTTCCAAACTGGTGCCGCATACTCCAATATGGGCCTAACGTATACGGTGTACAGGGTCCTGAACGATTCCTTATTAAGATGTCGGAATGCTGTTCTGAGGTTTGCTGCAGCAGTTATTTGGTTGATGTGCGCTTCAGGAGATGTGCCTGGTGTTAAACTCACCCCAAGATCTTTTTCCTTGAGTGAGGTTTGTAGTCTCTGACCCCCTAGACTGTACTCCGTCTGCGGCCTTCTTTGCCCTTCCCCAATCTTCATGACTTTGCACTTGGTGGGATTGAACTCCAGGAGCCAATTGCTGGACCAGGTCTGCAGCCTGTCCAGATCCCTTTGTAGTTCTGCCTGGTCTTCGATCGAGTGTATTCTTCTCATCAACTTCACGTCATCTGCAAACAGGGACACCTCAGAGTCTATTCCTTCCGTCTGGTCGTTCACAAATACCAGAAACAGCACTGGTCCTAGGACTGACCCCTGCGGGACCCCGCTGGTCACAGGTGCCCACTCTGACACCTCGCCACGTACCATGACTCGCTGCTGTCTTCCTGACAAGTATTCCCTGATCCATTGTAGTGCCTTCCCTGTTATCCCTGCTTGGTTCTCCAGTTTTTGCACCAATCTCTTGTGTGGAACTGTGTCAAACGCCTTCTTGCAGTCCAAGAAAATGCAATCCACCCACCCCTCTCTCTCTTGTCTTACTGCTGTCACCATGTCATAGAACTCCAGTAGGTTTGTGACACAGGATTTCCCGTCCCTGAAACCATGCTGGCTGCTGTTGATGAGATCATTCCTTTCTAGGTGTTCCACCACTCTTCTCCTGATAATCTTCTCCATGATTTTGCATACTATACATGTCAGTGACACTGGTCTGTAGTTTAATGCTTCATGTCTGTCTCCTTTTTTAAAGATTGGGACTACATTTGCTGTCTTCCATGCCTCAGGCAATCTCCCTGTTTCGATAGATGTATTGAATATTGTTGTTAGGGGTACACATAGCGCCTCTGCTCCCTCTCTCAATACCCATGGGGAGATGTTATCTGGCCCCATTGCCTTTGAGGTATCTAGCTCACTCAGAAGCCTCTTCACTTCTTCCTCGGTTGTGTGCACTGTGTCCAGCACTTGGTGGTGTGCCCCACCTCTCCGTCTTTCTGGAGTCCCTTCTGTCTCCTCTGTGAACACTTCTTTGAATCTCTTGTTGAGTTCTTCACATACTTCACGGTCATTTCCTGTTGTCTCTCCTCCTTCCTTCCTTAGCCTGATTACCTGGTCCTTGACTGTTGTTTTCCTCCTGATGTGGCTGTACAACAGTTTCGGGTCAGATTTGGCTTTCGCTGCTATGTTATTTTCATATTGTCTTTGGGCCTCCCTTCTTATCTGTGCATATTCGTTTCTGGCTCTACGACTGTTCTCCTTATTCTCCTGGGTCCTTTGCCTTCTATATTTCTTCCATTCCCTAGCACACTTGGTTTTTGCCTCCCTGCACCTTTGGGTAAACCATGGGCTCATCCTGGCTTTTTCATTACTCCTGTTACCCTTGGGTACAAACCTCTCCTCAGCCTCCTTGCATTTTGTTGCTACATATTCCATCATCTCATTAACTGGCTTCCCTGCCAGTTCTCTGTCCCACTGAACCCCGTTCAGGTAGTTCCTCATTCCTGTGTAGTCCCCTTTCTTGTAGTTTGGCTTCATTCGTCCTGGCCTTCCTGCTTCTCCCTCCACTTGTAGCTCTACTGTGTATTCGAAGCTTAAAACCACATGGTCTCTGGCCCCAAGGGGTCTTTCATATGTGATGTCCTCGATATCTGCACTACTCAAGGTGAATACTAAGTCCAGCCTTGCTGGTTCATCCTCTCCTCTCTCTCTTGTAGTGTCCCTTACGTGTTGGTACATGAAGTTCTCCAGTACCACCTCCATCATCTTAGCCCTCCATGTATCTTGGCCCCCATGTGGGTCCAAGTTCTCCCAATCGATCTCCTTGTGGTTAAAGTCACCCATGATCAGCAGCTTTGCCCTGCATGCATGAGCTCTTCTGGCCACTCTAGCCAGTGTGTCAACCATCGCTCTATTGCTCTCGTCGTACTCTTGCCTTGGCCTCCTGCTGTTCTGTGGTGGGTTATACATCACTGCTATTACCACCTTGGAACCTCCAGAGTGAAGTGTTCCCACTATGTAATCACTTTCTTCTACGCTATCTCCTCTCTCCAGCTCATCAAAATTCCAGCGATTTTTGATCAGCAACGCCACTCCTCCACCCCCCCTGTTCCCTCTGTCTTTCCTCAGGATTTGGTATCCCGTTGGAAAGATGGCATCTGTTATCATACCTGTAAGCTTGGTTTCTGTGAGAGCTATGATGTCCGGTGATGCTTCTTTGACTCTTTCGTGCCACTCCTCCCACTTATTTGTTATTCCATCAGCGTTTGTGTACCATACCTTCAGTTTCCTTTCCAACACTGTGGTTTGGGGGGGCCTGTGAGGGTGGGAGACCTGGTGGCATGCTGTGGGATTCTATAGCTCGGTGTTGGGTGGAGGCTGTGGGTATGGATTGTAGTGTGTGTTGGGATGGTGTGATAGGTTGTATGGTTCTGAGAGTAGTTGTGTGTGTGCTTGCCCTTGCTGTTCTGTCCTGCTCTGACTGACCTCTGCTGGTTCCCTCCTTGTCTCTTTTCCTACCTCCTTTCGCTTTTTTGTCCTCTCCCTCAGCTGCTGTCGTTCTGATTTTGTTCTGTCTCTGTCTAGGAACACCCTCTTGTACTCTTCCGAGTATTTCAATCGTGGTTTATCTTGGAGGATCCTGTTCCGCACTGTTTCCGTCCTGAGAATCAGCTTGATTGGTCGGTTTCTCCCCTTCGAGTACCCCCCTATTCTCTGAAAATTTACAATCTCGTCCATCTCTTCACCTATTTCCGTGATGATTTTCTCAATCTCCTTTCTTTCTTCCTGCTTCCTTTCAGTGTGTGTCCTTTCCTCTCTCTCCTGAAGCCCATGGATAAACACTGATTTTGCCCTTTCTTCCTCCCATTGCCTCACCCTCTGTGACTCTGGATCCTGCCTGTATGTGGTCAGTTTCTCCCTTGATTTTTCCAGTGGCTCTTGATAGCCTTGTTGTGCCTCAGCATTCGACCTATCACCCTCTCCATCTGCAACCAGCTGATCTTCCCTTTCACTCCTTGGTCCTCCTTGGCAGATTGATGTGACCTTAGCATAATTCATAATTCCTTCCTTCCTGTTCAGCCTCGCAGCTTCATATGCTGTGTCTTCTCTGGTCACTGCCCCTGTAACTCGCTTCAGCCTATTTATCTCAACTTCTAGGACCCTTATCTTGGCTACTGCAGTTTCGACTTGTGCCTCCCAATTCTTTGTCTCCTTCTCCAACCTCCTTTCCAATTTCACAGAGAGCTCTTTCTCCATTTTTTCAGAAAGTTCTCCTAATTTTCTCTCCCACTCTTGTTCCATCCTTTTCCACTGCTCCTCCATCCACTCCTCCCTACCCGAACCATTCTCATCTGATCCTTGGTTCCTGTGTGTGAGTGTGTGTGTGTGTGTGTGTGTGTGTGTGTGTGTGTGTGTGTGAGTGTGTGTGTGTGTGTGTGTGTGTGTGTGTGTGTGTGTGATTGTGTGTGTGTGTTTGTGTGTGAGTGTGTGTGTGTGTGTGTGTGTGTGTGTGTGTGTGTGTGTGTGTGTGTGTGAGTGTGTGTGTGTGTGTGTGTGTGTGTGTGTGTGTGTGTGTGTGTGTGTGTGTGTGTGTGTGTGTGTGTGTGTGTGTGTGTGTGTGTGTATGTGTGTGTGTGTGTGTATGTGTGTGTGTGTGTGTGTGTGTGTGTGTGTGTGTGTGTGTGAGTGTGTGTGTGTGCATATGTGTGTGTGTGTGTGTGTGTGTGTGTGTGTGTGTGTGTGTGTGTGTGTACTCACCTATTTGTACTCACCTATTTGTGGTTGCAGGGGTCGATTCACAGCTCCTGGCCCCGCCTCTTCGCTGATTGCTACTAGGTCCTCTCTCTCCCTGCCCCATGAGCTCTATCATACCTCGCCTTAAAACTATGTATGGTTTCCGCCTCCACTACGTCTCTTTCTAGGCTATTCCACGGCCTGACTACTCTATGACTGAAGAAATACTTCCTAACATCCCTTTGATTCATCTGAGTCTTCAACTTCCAATTGTGACCTCTTGTGTCTGTGTCCCTTCTGTGGAACATCCCGTCTTTGTCCACCTTGTCTATTCCGCGCAGTATTTTATATGTCGTTATCATGTCTCCCCTGACCCTCCTGTCCTCCAGTGTCGTCAGGCCGATTTCCCTCAACCTTTCTTCGTAGGACAATCCTCGTAGCTCTGGGACTAGTCTTGTTGCAAACCTTTGCACTTTCTCTAATTTCTTTACGTGCTTGACTAGGTGTGGATTCCAAACTGGTGCTGCATACTCCAGTATGGGGCTGACGTAAATGGTATACAGAGTCTTAAACGAATCCTTACTGAGGTATCGGAACGCTATCCGGAGGTTTGCCAGGCGCCCGTATGCTGCAGCAGTTATCTGATTGATGTGCGCCTCAGGAGGTATGCTCCGTGTTATACTCACCCCCAGATCTTTTTCCTTGAGTGAGGTTTGCAGTCTTTGGCCATCTAAACTATATTGTGTCTGCGGTCTTCTTTGCCCTTCCCCAATCTTCATGACTTTGCATTTGGCAGGGTTAAATTCAAGGAGCCAGTTGCTGGACCAGGCTTGTAGCCTGTTCAGGTCTCTTTGTAGTTCTGCCTGATCCTCATCCGATTTGATTCTCCTCATTAACTTCACATCATCTGCAAACAAGGACACTTCAGAGTCTATCCCTTCCGTTATGTCGTTCACATATACCAAGAACAGCACAGGTCCTAGGACTGACCCCTGTGGAACCCCGCTTGTCACAGGCGCCCACTCTGACACCTCGTCGCGTACCATGACTCGTTGTTGCCTCCCTGTCAGGTATTCTCTGATCCATTGTAGTGCCTTTCCTGATATGTGTGCCTGATCCTCTAGCTTTTGCAGTAACCTCTTGTGAGGCACTGAGTCGAAGGCCTTCTTGCAGTCCAAAAATATGCAGTCGATCCACCCCTCTCTCTCTTGCCTTACTTCTGTCACCTTGTCATAAAACTCTAGTAGGTTAGTGACACAGGATTTTCCTTCCCTGAAACCATGCTGGTTGTCAGTTATACACTTGTTTCTTTCCAGGTGCTCCACCACTCTCCTCCTGATGATCTTCTCCATGACCTTGCATACTAAACACGTAAGTGATACAGGTCTGTAGTTTAGTGCCTCATGTCTGTCTCCCTTTTTAAAAATTGGGACTACATTTGCCATTTTCCATACCTCAGGGAGTTGCCCAGTTTCAAATGATGTGTTGAACATTTTTGTTAATGGCTCACACAATATCTCTGCTCCCTCTTTATGGACCCCTGGAGAGATGTTGTCTGGTCCCACCGCCTTTGAGGTGTCAAGTTCGCATAGCAGCTTCTTCACCTCCTCCTTGGTTATATGTACCTCATCCAGCACTTGCTGGTGTGCCCCACTGTTCTGATTTCCTGGATTCCTACTGGTTTCCACTGCAAATACCTCTTTAAACCTTGTGTTGAGCTCCTGACATACCTCTCGGTCGTTTCTTGTGAATTCCCCATCACCCTTCCTCAGTCTGATTACCTGGGCCTTGACTGTTGTTTTCCTCCTGATGTGGCTGTACAACAGCTTCGGGTCAGTCTTTACTTTTGATGCTATGTCATTTTCATATTGTCTCTGAGCCTCCCTTCTTATCTGTGCATATTCGTTTCTGGCTCTTCGGCTAATTTCTTTATTTTCCTAAGTTCTCTAGTTTTTGCCTCCCTACACCTTTGGGTGAACCAAGGACTCGTTCTGTTCTTCCCATTATTTCTGTTTTCCTTGGGAACAAACTTCTCCTCTGCCTCCTTGCATTTTGTTGCCACATAGTCCATCATTTCTTGAACTGGTTTTCCTGTCAGTTCCCTCTCCCACTGAATGTCTTGAAGGAAGTTCCTCATGCCTGAGTAGTTCCCCCTTTTTTAGTTTGGTTTTTCCCAGCCTATTCCTGCTACTCTCTCCACTTGGAGCTCAACTATGTAGTCGAAGCACAGAACCACATGATCACTAGCTCCCAGGGGCCTTTCATTCATGATACCCTCGATGTCAGAACTACTCAAGGTGAATACAAGGTCCAGTCTTGCTGGTTCATCCTCTCCTCTCTCTCTGGTAGTGTCTCTAACATGTTGATGCATGAGGTTTTCCAGTACTACATCCATCATCTTGCCTCTCCATGTTTCGGGACCCCCATGGGGCTCCAGGTTTTCCCAGTCAATCTCCTTGTGATTGAAATCACCCATAACTAGTAACTTTGCTCCCCCCATGTGTGCTCTCCTGGCCACCTCGGCTAGTGTGTCGATCATTGCTCTGTTGCTCTCATCGTATTCTTCTCTTGGCCTCCTGCAGTTCTGTGGTGGGTTGTACATTACTGCAATTATCACCTTATGTCCCTCAGACTGGATTGTTCCTACTAAGTAGTCCCTTTCGCCCGTGCCATCCATTCCTTCCATTTTCTCAAAACCCCACTGGTTTTTAATGAGCAGTGCAACTCCTCCTCCCCCTCTCCTCCCTCTGTCTTTCCTGAGGATTTGATATCCGGATGGAAAGATTGAATCTGTTATTATTCTGGTGAGTTTTGTTTCTGTGAGTGCTATTATGTCTGGGGATGTCTCTTTGATTCTTTCGTGCCACTCCTCATACTTGTTTGTTATTTCATCGGCATTTGTATACCACACCTTCAACTTCTTTTCTAAGACTGTGGTCTGGGAGCTTTATTGGGGTTGGAGAAGTGGGAGACCTGGTAAGGAACTATGGGTTGTTGCTGTGGGGGTGGAGTTTGTAATGTAGTGGGTGGGGGCATTGGATGTGGCATGGGTGTTTTGATTTAGAGTGTTTGGTTGCACTGGGGTTGACCTGGTTGGGAGGCTTCTATAGGAAGTTGTGATGGAGGCTGTATTTGATCTTCTTCCTGGGTCTGGGATCTCCTGTCTGTCTTCTCCATCCCCTCTCTTTCCTCCTTTCGCCTTTGAACCATCTCTCTCAGTTTCTGCCTTTCTTCTTGTGTTCTTTCGCGGTCGAGATACACCTTCCTGTATGCCGTCATGTCCCTTAATCGTGCTTTCTCCTGCAGGATCCTGTTCCAAGTCACTTCTGCATTGAAGGTCACTTTCACTGGCCGGGTTCTTTTTTTTACAAACCCCCCTATTCTCCGAAAATTTTCCAGCTGGGTCATGTCGTCTTCTCTTTCAATTGCTTTTTTCCCCTTGTTTTCTTGCTTCATATGTTTCCCCTTCAACTTCCTGGAGCCCATACACAAAGACTGACCTCACCCTTTCATTCTCCCACTGCATATCCCTGTGTATCCCCTCATTTAATTTGGTTTCCTCCACTGCAGCTTTCCATTCTTCAGTTTCACTAACTAATGTACTTGGGCTCAGTGGCCTGTCATTTTCCCTTCTCGGCTTTCCTTGGGCTCTGCTGTGGTCTGTTAGGGCCTCCACATAAAGCTTAGCTCTTTCATTTACTACAGTCTCCTCTGATAGAGTTTCTCCATGCAGTTGTGCTCCTTCTTTCCCTACTGTCTCCTTATTTGTGGCTGAGGTAGCAGTCTCTGTTGTCAATCCCAAAATGTTCTTTAGTTCTTTAGGCTGTTTCAGATTTTTCTGTGTGTGTGTGTGTGTGTGTGTGTGTGTGTGTGTGTGTGTGTGTGTGTGTGTGTGTGTGTGTGTGTGTGTGTGTGTGTGTGTGTATGTGTGTGTGTGTGCATGTGTGTGTGTGTGTGTGTGTGTGTGTGTGTGTGTGTGTGTGTGTGTGTGTGTATGTGTGTGTGTGTGTGTGTATGTGTGTGTGTGTGTGTGTATGTGTGTGTGTCTCACGAAATCGTAATGACACGATTGCAAACAAACCATACCACGGGCGGGATTGAACCCGCGGTCAGAGAGTCTCAAAACTCCAGACCGTCGCGTTAGCCACTGGACCAGCTAGCCACAATAAGATTGGTTTGTGTGTGTGTGTGTGTGTGTGTGTGTGTGTGTGTGTGTGTGTGTGTGTGTGTGTGTGTGTGTGTGTGTGTGTGTGTGTGTGTGTGTGTGTGTGTGCGTGAGTGTGTACTCATCTATTTGTACTCAACTATATGAGGTTGCAGGAGTCGATTCACAGCTTCTGGTCCCGCCTCTGTGCTAGTCGCTAGTAGATCCTCTCACTCCCTGCTCCAAAAACCTTATCGTACCTCATCTTAAAGCTATATATAGATCCTACCTTCAGTACTTCACTCTCCAGATTGTTCCACTTCCTGACAGCTCTGAGGCTGAAAAAAATACTTTCTAATATCTTTATGACTTATCTGAGTTATTAACTTCCAGTTGCGTTCCCGTATGACTCACGAAATCGTAATGACGCGATTGAAAACAAAACATACCAAGTGAGGGGACTGAACTCGCGGTTAGAAAGTCATAAAGCTCCAGACAGTCGCGTTAGCCACTGGACCAGCTGGCTACAATAAAATTCATCCAACTAGGTATATTTATACACCATAGGAAGGTTAGTATAAGCACCAATGTGACCACAAATGCAAGACTTTACAGACGAATCTCCCATCAGATGAATCTTATTTTAGCCATCTGGTCCAGTGGCTAACGCGTCGGTCTGGAGTTTTATGACTCTCTAACCGCAGGTTCAAGCCCCACCTGTGGTATAGTGTGACCGTTTGTTCCTGTGTCCCGTCGCTGAAACATTCTGGCCCTGTCCAACTTGTCCATTCCTCTCAGTATTTTATATGTCCTTATCATGTCCTCCATATCCTCCAGTGTTTTCAGGTTGAGTTCCTATAACCCTACTCCTAGGGCATACTCCTTAGCTCCGGAACTAGTCCTGTTGTAAACTCCAATAGAGTTGTGGATGAGTGGAACAAGCTCCCGGGTACAGTTATTGAGGCTAAAACGTTGTGTAGTTTTAAAAATAGGTTAGATAAATACATGAGTGGGTGTGGGTGGGTGTGAGTTGGACCTGACTAGCTTGTGCTGCTGGGTCTGGCACAGTGCTCCATCCTTGAGTGGGGATGACCAGACTGGGTTGGTCATTGGTCTAATCCGGGGGGGAGGACATGGACCTGCTCTGCATGGGTCAGTAGGTCTGTTGCAGTGTTCCTTCTTTCTTATGTTCTTATGTTCTTATGTACACGGTGTACAGTGTCCTCAATGAATCCTTACTTAAATATCGAAAGGCTATTGTTAGGTTTGTCAGGCGCCTGTATGGGAGGTGCAAGTCAAAGCAGCAGAGGCCAGGATACAGAGTTTAGAAGAGGAACTGAAAAATCTGAAACAGCCTAAAGAACTAAAGAATATTTTGGGATTGACAACAGAGACTGCTACCTCAGTCACAAATAAGGGGACTGTAGGGAAAGAAGGAACAAAACTGCATGTAGAAGCTCTATCAGTGGAGACTGTAGTAAATGAAAGAGCTAAGCTATATGTGGAGGCCCTAACAGACCACAGCAGAGCCTAGGGAAAGCCAAGAAGGGAAAATGACAGGCAACTGAGCCCAAGTACAGTAGCTAGTGAAACTGAAGAAAGGAAAGCTGCAATGGAGGAAATCAAATTGAATGAGGGGATACACAGGGATATGCAGTGGGAGAATGAAAGGGTGAGGTCAGTCTTTGTGTATGGGCTCCAGGAAGTTGAAGGGGAAACATATGAAGCAAGAAAACAAGGGGAAAAAAAGCAATTGAAAGCATCTTAAAGTAATAGGAGAAGATGACATGACCCAGCTGAAAATTTTTTGGAGAATAGGGGGGTTTGTAAAACAAAGAACCCGGCCAGTGAAAGTGACCTTCAAGGCAGAATCGACTCGGAACAGGATACTGTAGGAGAAAGCATGATTAAGGGACATGCCGGCAAACAGGAAGGTGTATCTCAACCGCGACAGAACACAAGAAGAAAGGCAGCAACTGAGAAAGATGGTACAAAGGTGAAAGGAGGAAAGAGAGGGGATGGAGAAGACAGACAGGAGATACCAGACACAGGAAGAAGATCAAATACAACCTCCCTCACAGCTTCCTATAGAAGCCTCCCAACCAGGTCAACCCCAGTGCAGTCAAACACTCTAAACCAAAACACCCATGCCACATCCAATGCCCCCACCCACTACATTACAAACTCCACCCCCACAGCAACCACCCATAGTTCCCTATCAGGTCTCCCACTTCCCTAACCCCAATACATCTCCTAGACCACAGTCTTAGAAAAGAAGTTGAAGGTGTGGTATACAAATGCAGATGGAATAACAAATAAGTATGAGGAGTGGCACGAAAGAATCAAGGAGACATCCCCAGACATAATAGCACTCACAGAAACAAAACTCACCAGAATAATAACAGATTCAATCTTTCCACCCGGATATCAAATCCTCAGGAAAGACAGAGGGAGGAGAGGGGGAGGAGGAGCTGCACTGCTCATTAAAAACCAGTGGTTTTGAGAAAATGGAAGGAATGGATGGCACGGGTGAAAGGGACTACTTAGTAGGAACAATCCAGTCTGAGGGACATAAGGTGATAATTGCAGTAATGCACTACCCACCACAGAACTGCAGGAGACCAAGAGAAGAATACATTGAGAGCAACAGAGCCATGGTCGACACACTCGCCGAGGTGGCCAGGAGAGCACACATGGGGGGAGCAAAGTTACTAGTTATGGGTGATTTCAATCACAAGGAGATTGACTGGGAAAACCTGGAGCCCCATGGGGGTCCCGAAACATGGAGAGCCAAAATGATAGATGTAGTACTGGAAAACCTCATGCATCAACATGTTAGAGACACTACCAGAGAGAGAGGAGAAGATGAACCAGCAAGACTGGACCTTGTATTCACCTTGAGTAGTTCGGAAATCGAGGATATCTTGTATGAAAGGCCCCTGGGAGCTAGTGATCATGTGGTTCTGTGCTTCGACTACATAGTTGAGCTCCAAGTGGAGAGAGTAGCAGGAATAGGCTGGGAAAAACCAAACTACAAAAAGGGGAACTACTCAGGCATGAGGAACTTCCTTCAAAACATTCAGTGGGAGAGGGAACTGACAGGAAAACCAGTACAAGAAATGATGGACTATGTGGCAACAAAATGCAAGGAGGCAGAGGAGAGGTTTGTTCCCAAGGAAAACAGAAATAATGGGAAGAACAGAACGAGTCCTTGGTTCACCCAAAGGTGTAGGGAGGCAAAAACTAGGTGTACTAGAGAATGGAAACGGTACAGAAGACAGAGAACTCAGGAAAATAAAGAGATTAGCCGAAGAGCCAGAAACGAATATGCACAGATAAGAAGGGAGGCTCAGCGACAATATGAAAAAGACATAGCATCGAAAGTCAAGACTGACCCGACGCTCTTGTACAGCCACATCAGGAGGAAAACAACAGTCAAGGACCAGGTAATCAGACTGAGGAAGGGTGATGGGGAATTCACAAGAAACGACCGAGAGATATGTCAGGAGCTCAACACGAGATTTAAAGAAGTATTTACAGTGGAAACCAGTAGGACTCCAGGAAATCAGAACAGGGGGGTACTCCAGCAAGTGCTGGATGAGGTACATATAACCAAGGAGGAAGTGAAGAAGCTGCTATGCGAACTTGACACCTCAAAGGCGGTGGGCCCAGACAACATCTCTCCGTGGGTCCTTAAAGAGGGAGCAGAGATATTGTGAGTGCCATTAACAAAGATGTTCAACACATCATTTGAAACTGGGCAACTCCCTGAGGTATGGAAAATGGCAAATGTAGTCCCAATTTTTAAAAAGGGAGACAGACATGAGGCACTAAACTACAGACCTGTATCACTAACGTGTATAGTATGCAGGGTCATGGAGAAGATCATCAGGAGGAGAGTGGTGGAGCACCTGGAAAGAAACAAGTGTATAATTGACAACCAGCACGGTTTCAGGGAAGGAAAATCCTGTGTCACAAACCTACTAGAGTTTTATGACAAGGTGACAGAAGTAAGACAAGAGAGAGAGGGGTGGATCGACTGCATTTGTTTGGACTGCAAGAAGGCCTTCGACACAGTTCCTCACAAGAGGTTACTGCAAAAGCTAGAGGATCAGGCACACATAACAGGAAAGGCACTGCAATGGATCAGAGAATACCTGACAGGGAGGCAACAACGAGTCATGGTACGTGACGAGGTGTCAGAGTGGGCGCTTGTGACAAGCGGGGTTCCACAGGGGTCAGTCCTAGGACCTGTGCTGTTCTTGGTATATGTGAACGACATAACGGAAGGGATAGACTCAGAAGTGTCCTAGTTTGCAGATGATGTGAAGTTAATGAGAAGAATCAAATCGGATGAGGATCAGGCAGGACTACAAAGAGACCTGGACAGGCTACAAGCCTGGTCCAGCAACTGGCTGCTTGAGTTTAACACTGCCAAATGCAATCTCATGAAGATTGGGGAAGGGCAAAGAAGACCGCAGACACAATATAGTTTAGATGGCCAAAGACTGCAAACCTCACTCAAGGAAAAAGATCTGGGGCTGAATATAACACCGAGCATATCTCCTGAGGCGCACATCAATCAGATAACTGCTGCAGCATACGGGCGCCTGGCAAACCTACGGATAGCGTTCCGATACCTCAGTAAGGATTCGTTCAAGACTCTGTATACCATTTACGTCAGGCCCATACTGGAGTATGCAGCACCAGTTTGGAATTCACACCTAGTCAAGCACGTAAAGAAATTAGAGAAAGTGCAAAGGTTTGCAACAAGGTTAGTCCCAGAGCTACGGGGATTGTCCTACGAAGAAAGGTTGAGGGAAATCGGCCTGACGACACTGGAGGACAGGAGGGTCAGGGGAGACATGATAACGATATATAAAATACTGTGCGGAATAGACAAGGTGGACAAAGACGGGATGTTCGAGAGAGGGGACACAGACACAAGAGGTCACAATTGGAAGTTGAAGACTCAGATGAATCAAAGGGATGTTAGGAAGTATTTCTTCAATCAAAGAGTAGTCAGACCGTGGAATAGCCTAGAAAGTGGCGTAGTGGAGGCGGGAACCATACATAGTTTTATGGCAAGGTATGATAGAGCTCATGGGGCAGGGAGAGAGAGGGCCTAGTAGCAATCAGCGAAGAGGCGGGGCCAGGAGCTATGACTCGACCCCTGCAACCACAAATAGGTGAGTACACTCACACACGAAAGTTGGAGGACCAAGCATGCACAACAGGAAGGGCACTACAGTGGATCAGGGAGTACCTGACAGGAGGTGTCATAGGGGGCACCTGCGACCAGTGCCGTTTTTGGTATATGTGAATGACATGACGGTAGGGATAGACTCAGAAGTGCCCCTGTTTGCAGATGATGTGAAGTTAATGAGGAACATTAAACAGGATAAGGATCAAAGAGACCTGGACAGGTTGCAAACCTCGTCCAGCAACCGGTTCTTTGAATTTAACCCTGCCAAATGCAAAGTCATGAAGATCGGGGAAGGGCAAAGAAGACCGCATACAGAGTACAGGCTTGGTGGCCAAATACTACAAACCTCACACAAGAGAAAGGATCTTGGGTTAAGTATAATATAGAGCATATCTGAGGAGCATATCAACCAGATAACTGTGGGAGCTCATGGGCGCCTGGCAAACCTGAGAAAAGCGTTCTGATTGCTCAGTAAGGAATCGTTCAAGAATCTGTACACCGTGTACTTCAGGCCCATACTGGAGTATGCAGCATCAGATTGAAGCCCACACCTGGTCAAGCACGTCAAGAAATTAGAGAAAGTGCTAAGCTTTGCAACAAGACTAGTTCCAGAGCTAAGGGGAATGCCCTACGAAGAAAGGTTAAGGGAAATCGGCCTAACGATACTGAAAGACAGGAGCGTTAGGGGAGACATGATATCGACTTACAAAATACTGCGAGGAATTGACAAGGTGGACAGAGACAGGATGTTCCAGAGATGGGGCACAGAAACAAGGGGTTGCAATTGGAAGTTGAAGGCTCATATGAGTCAAAGCTATGTTAGGAAGAATTTCTTCAGTCATAGAATTGTCAGAAAGTAGAATAGTCTGGCAAGTGACTTAGTTTAGGCAGGAAGCAAACATAACTTCAAGACGAGGTATGACAAAGCTCGTGGAGCAGGGAGAAAGAGGACTCAGTAGCGATCAGTGAAAAGGCGGGGCCAGAAGTTGTGAATCGACCCCTGCAACCACAAATAGGTGAGTAAACACACACACACACACACACGCGCGCGCGCGCGCTCGTAACAAAACTAGAGAAAGTGCAAAGGTTAGCAACAAGACTAGTTCCGGAGCTAAGAGGCATGTCCTACGAGGAAAGGTTAAGGGAAATCGACCTGACCATATTGGAGGACAGGAGAGATAGGCGGGATATGATAACGACATATAAAATACTGAGAGGAATCAGCAAGGTAGACAGAGACAAAATGTTCCAGAGATGGGAGACAGCAACAAAGGGTCAGAGTTGGAAGTTAAAGACACAGAAAAATCAAGGGGATTGTAGGAAGTATTTCTTCAGTCACAGAGTTGTCAGGAAGTGGAATAGTCTGGGAAGTGATGTAGTGGAGGCAGGATCCATACATAGCTTTAAGAAGAGGTATGATAATGCTCATGGAGCAGGTAGAGTGACCTAGTAGCGACCAGTGAAGCGGCAGAGCCAGGAGCTGTGACTCGACCCCTGCAACGAAAACTAGGTGAGTACAAGTAGGTGAGCACATATATACACACACACAAGCACACACATATATCAATAACAACACTGCGACTAGCCGAGGGCTCGAACCCGTGTTGTTTTGGCCCGCCTCATGGTGAGCGAAAATCACACGACGCTTTAACCCTCAGGACCAAGGCTTGGGAAGTCCTGTGGGTTAGAGCGTCGTTTGATTTTCGCTCACCATGAGGTCCGCCAAAACAACACGGGTTCGAGCCCTCGCCTAGTCGCAGTGTTGTTATTGATTAATTACCACTCGTTCGTGGTTACAATTTGACATTACATATATATTTAACAACAGTGCGACTAGCTGAGTATTCGAACCCATGTCGTTTTGGCCCACCCCATGGTAAGCGAAAATCACACATGACGCTCTAACCCACAGGACCACGCAATCCTACAAGAATCACGCACCCAGCAATGCTAGGTGTCTTACCGTGATCCAAAGACATACAGCGGTGTGGGTGCCTCTGAGCTAATTTCATTCTACTCCCTCTTTGGTGTACTAGCCTCCACCAGCAGTATTTTTCATTATTGTAACCACGAACTAGTGGTACTGAATCAATAACAACACTGCGACTAACCGAGGAGTCGAACCCATGTCGTTTTGATCCGCCCCATGCCCGCCCACGCTCGTGGAGGGTAGTACACCAAACGGAGAATACAATGAAATTACCTGAGAGGCACCCACACCACCATATGTCCTCGGATCACGGTAAAACACCTAGCTCTGCTGGGTGCTTGATTCCTATAGGATTGTGTGGCCCTATGCCTTAGTGATTTTCACTCACCATAGGGCAGGCCAAAATGGCATAGGTTCAAATCCTCTGCAAGTCACAGTGTAGTTATTGATTCAGTATCACTCGTTCGTCGTTAGATTAATATATATATATATATATATATATATATATATATATATATATATATATATATATATATATATATATATATATATATATATAATATATACATATATATATATAAATATATATATATATATATATATATATATATATATAGGCGGCTATATATATATATATATATATCATATATATATATATATATATATATATATAAGTAGTACCGGAGGCGGCTCAGTGGCTTCTGCGGCTCAGTGGCTTCCTTTTCCTGAGTGGCTCCTTTTCCTGAGTGGCTCCTTTTCACACCTATATGCTAATGACCTTGACCTCGCCCTCGAGATCAGCTCGCCCTCGAGACCACCTCGCCCTCGAGACCACCTCACCCTTAACCCCCCCTCTCTCCCCCCACGCCCCCACCCACGACACCCACCCCGCGGCCCCTGCCCTCGTGCCCGCCCGCACCCCCGTGCCCCCCACCCACCCCCGCCCTAGTGCTGACTAACCGGCCCCGCCACGCCCTCGCGCCCGCCCGCGCCCCTCCCACCTGCGCCTTCTGCTGCACCTTCTGCAGCGTCGTCCGGATCGCCCCCGCTGCCCGAATTTTTTTCCGATTTTTTTCAATTTTTTTTTTAATTTCATTTTCTTATGATCTCCATGTCCTCGGATCAAATTTTTGAGGTTCCCCCCTCCCACTTTCACTCCCATCCCAATTTTTTTTTTTTGAATTTCATTTTCTTATGATCTCCATCTCCTCGGATCAAATTTTTGAGGTTCCCCCTCCCACTTTCACCCCCATCCCAATTTTTTTCGAATTTCATTTTCTTATGATTTCCTCGGATCAAGTTTTTTGGATTCACCCTCTGGGGGTAAGCATTCAAAATGGGCTCCCACTTTCACCCCCTATCCCAATTTTTTTCTCGATAATACAAAGACTCCATCTCCTTGGATCAAATTTTTTTCTCGATATCAACAATACCAAGACTTCATCTCCTTGGATCAAGTTTTTGGGTACCCCTCCTTCCACCCCCAAAATTTCTCCTCCGTCTCCTCGGATCAAGTTTTTCTCGATATCAACAATACCAAGACTCCATCTCCTCGGATCAAGTTTTTAAGGTTCCCCCTCCCACTTTCACCCCCATCCCAAGTATTTCTCCTCCATCTCCTTGGATCAAGTTTTTTCTCGATAATACAAAGACTCCATCTCCTCGGATCACGTTTTTCTCGAAATCAAAGTCTCCATCTTCTTGGATCAAGCTTTTCTCGATAATACAATGACTCCATCTCCTTGGATCAAAGTTTTTCTCGATAATACAAAGACTCCATCTCCTCGGATCAAGTTTTTGGATTCCCCCCTCTCAGGGTAAGCATTCAAATGAACTCCTCCTATGGGGCATGGTACTTTCTCTTACTACAGGTCAAAACAAGTGTGACGTCACCCCACCTGTGTTTACTCGGCGGTCAGTGACGTCACGTGATGACCTCACACATACAGGCTAAATCTTGTCGACTTCCCCCTATGTCAGTGAGGTCACGTGATGACCTCACACACACACAGGCTGAATCATGTCGACTTCCTCCTACACATTTTTCACTCTTAACCCAGGATAACCCAAATAATTTCACATTTTTTCGTTAATACCCACAAAAATCCACAATTTCTTTACAAAATACAACACAAGTCTAGACATTTTTCTCCTTTTAACTATTTCATCAGAAAAAGTCACCACAACACTTATAACCACTTTTCGATTAATTCACTAGTAACAATTTTACATATTACGAAGCTAATACGCACACACACCTCACTTTACTATGAACACCTTCAAAACACTCTCATAAATCATTTGAATATTCACAAAAATACCTTTGAACATTTCCAAACAACACTGAAACACTTCCAAAATATAATTTTTGAGTACTCCCAAATACACCACTGAATACTACTAAAACACCACTGAATACAGTCAAGACACCAACAAAATCACCATAAACTAAGATCAACATAACAGACTAACACCCATCTCAAATCCACCAAAATCACTGTAACCAAGATATTCACAAAATTCTATGACCACCTAGCCCACACACACACACACACACACCGAGTATACACACACACACCTGAGTATAACACCGAGCATGTCTCCGGAAGCACACATCAATCAGATAACTGCTGCAGCATATGGGCGCCTGGCAAACCTGAGAACAGCATTCCGACACCTTAGTAAGGAATCATTCAAGACACTGTACACCGTGTATGTCAGGCCCATACTGGAGTATGCAGCACCTGTTTGGAACCCGCACTTGATAAAGCACGTCAAGAAACTAGAGAAAGTACAAAGGTTTGCAACAAGGTTAGTTCCAGAGCTAAGGGGAATGTCCTATGAAGAAAGATTAAGGGAAATCGGCCTGACGACACTGGAGGACAGGAGGGTCAGGGGAGACATGATAACGACATATAAAATACTGCGTGGAATAGACAAGGTGGACAAGGACAGGATGTTCCAGGGAGGGGACACAGAAACAAGAGGCCACAATTGGAAGTTGAAGACACAAATGAGTCAGAGAGATAGTAGGAAGTATTTCTTCAGTCATAGAGTTGTAAGGCAGTGGAATAGCCTAGAAAATGACGTAGTGGAGGCAGGAACCATACACAGTTTTAAGACGAGGTTTGATAAAGCTCATGGAGCGGGGAGGGAGAGGGTCTAGTAGCAACCGGTGAAGAGGCGGGGCCAGGAGCTAGGACTCGACCCCTGCAACCACAAATAGGTGAGTACACACACACACACACACACACACACACACACACTTTTCTCAATATGTCTTAAGAAATATTTTCTCATCGAAAACCTTTATCATCTCACTACAGAACAACCCCAAGATTACTTCGAACACTCTCATAAATCATTTGTATACTCACATAAACACCTTTGAACATTTCCAAACAACACTAAAACATTTCCAAGACAACATTTTGAATACTCCCAAATAAGATTTATCATCTCTAATTTATCTACACTTTCATATTTCATTAAATTACAACTCATCCCCGAAAACTCCTCCCTCATTCTCCAGATTTTTACAACAGTATCACAAAAACTAACTCAGACACCTTACTTTGAACAACACCAAAAACACCATCATTTACCTTTGAATACTCCAAAAACATCATTCGAATACCCCCAAATCACCACTGAATACTCCCAGAACACCTTCATAAATACTCTTGCACATCATTTGAACACCTTCAAAATCACCTCTCAAACACCATTTGAGTACTCCCAAATACACCACTGAATACTACTAAAACACTTTTTTCTCGTTTTAACTAATTTCATCAGAAAAAGTCACAACAACAACCCACAACATATAATCACTTTTCAGCAACTCTAGTTCGTCAACAACACCCACAACACACAACACCCACAACACCCACAACACCCACAACCCACAACACCCACAACCCCCAACACCCACAAACCACAAATTTTTCTCGTTTTAACTAATTTCATCAGAAAAAGTCACAACACCCACAACAACAACCCACTTATAACATCTTTTCGGTATCTCTAGTTCGACAACAACACCCACAACCCACAACACCCACATCCCACAACACCCACAACCCACACCACCCACAACCCACAACACTCACCCAAACCCCCACAACACCCTCTAGTTCAACCAACACATCACCCACAACAACACAACCCACCCACAACAACAACAACCCACTTATAACATCTTTTCGGTATCTCTAGTTCAACAACACCCACAACCCACAACCCCACAACAACCCACATCCCCCACAACACCCACAACCCTCATCATCTTTTCCTCTACAACCCACAACACCCACAACAACACCCACAACCCACAACACCCACAACCCACATCACCCACAACAACAACACCCCACTTATAACACCTTTTCGGTATCTCTAGTTCGACAACAACACCCACAACCCACAACACCCACATCCCACAACACTCACAACCCACAACACCCACAACAACAACCCACTTATAACATCTTTTTTGGCATCTCTAGTTCGACAACAACACCCACAACCCACAACACCCACATCCCACAACACTCACAACCCACAACACCCACAACAACAACCCACTTATAACATCTTTTTTCACATCTCTAGTTCGACAACAATACCCACAACCCACAACATCCACAACCCACTTCACCCACAACAACAACAACCCACTTATAACATCTTTTCGGTATCTCTAGTTCGACAACAACACCCACAACCCACAACACCCACATCCCACAACACTCACAACCCACAACACCCACAACAACAACCCACTTATAACATCTTTTTTGGCATCTCTAGTTCGACAACAATACCCACAACCCACAACACCCACAACTCACAATTTTTTTTCTCGTTTTAACTAATTTCCTCAGAAAAAGTCACATCAACAACCCACAACTTATAACCACTTTTTCGCCATCACTAGTTCGACAACAACACCCACAACCACCAACACCCCACAACCCACATCACCCACAAAAACAATCCACTTATATCATCTTTTTTGGTATCTCTAGTTCGACTGCATTACCCACAACCCTCATCACTTACCAATTTATTCACAATTTATTCGATACAAATTTTTCCCCTTCTTTTTACTGAATCTTAAATGTAATACACATTCCTATTTACATTACTAAATTTTTAATAAAATCCTCTCCATACCCATCTCCTTGTATCCACTTAAATTGACATTATACCCACAACAACTAATCTCCCTACCCAACTACTGCGACATGTTTCAACATCCTCCATTCTTTTCCACAATTTCATAACTTTTCAATTCTATAAATTCTTTTTAAAATATTCACACATCACCTTTATTTTCAGTAAAATCTCCCCATATTTCATTAAATTTCTAATACAAAAAACTCCCCATACCCCTCTCCATCTCACCCTCATTTCTTTACATTCACTCACCCATCTCCCAACACATCTCTTCTGAACACACACAAAAATCACATTTCACATCCACAAATGCATCTCATCACCCATCTCAAATCCACTAAAATCACTGTAACCAAGATATTCACAAAACTCTATGACCACCTAACACACACACACACACACACACACACACACACACACACACACACACACACACACACACACCTCACTTTACTTTGAACACCTTCAAAACACTCATACATCATTTGAGACCACCTTTTTCTCAATATCTCTTAAGAAATATTCTCTCATCCACAACCTTTATCAACTCAGTACAGAAGAACCCCAAGATTACTTCGTACACTCTCATAAATCATTTGAATACTCACATAAACACCTTTGAACATTTCCAAACAACTCTGAAGCACTTCCAAAATATCATTTTGAATACTCCCAAATAAGATTTATCATCTCTAATTTATCTACACTTACACATTTCATTAACTGAAATTACAACACATCCACCATACTACTCCCTCACTCTCCAGACTTTACAACATTAACACAAAAACTAACTCAGACACTTATGACATGAGACATTTTACCAAAACTAACACAAACACATATCTGTTATATCTCCAATATCTAAGATCACCACAATCAAGACGTTTACCAAATTCTATATCCCCACCACTAAGATCACTCATTTTTTGTACACATTCTCTTTAAACCTCATCATAACGAAGATCACTAAAACTATCTATACTTTTACTAAGATCACATAACATTTTGTCTCCTCTAACTCACCCACCAATTTACATTCTCATTCACACTTACACATTTCATTAACCGAAATTACATCTCATCCACCAAACTCCTCCCTCATTCTCCAGACTTTACAACATTAGCACAAAAAAAAAAAAAACTAACTCATACACTTATGACATGAGACATTACCATATCTAACACACTAACTTTGAACCAACTCTGAACACCACTGATCATCTTCAAAAAAATACTCTGCACATCATTTGAACACCTTCAAAAAACACCATCAAACACCTCCGAATACTCTCAAAACACTACTGATTACTACCAAATCACCACTGAATACTACCAAATCACCGTCAAAATCACCAGAAACTAAGTTTAACATCACCATCTAACACCTTTTTAATAGAAATCCCCTCAAATCACTATAACCAAGAACTCCCTCCCCATTGACGCATAAAAAAAAAGCATGAACACAAACCTAATACGCAAACACTTAGTACATGTTCACCATCAACTGAAAACATATCTTGTACACACATAATCTAAGACAACCACCAACAACAATCACCCATGTTCACTTACCTCAAAAATCACTAATATCATAGAAAACATTAATTTTTATAAACATTTCACACAAAAAAATCATATTTGACAATATTTAAGCGCACTCACCTCACTACCACCAACACACGATGTCACACCTCACAGGACCGGCGAGGTCACCTCCAGTGACGTCACACTCCCATCTGTGTTTACTTGGTGGTTAGTAACATCACACCCAACCCACCTTGTTTCAACCTGTTGTACCCTACATTATCTAAGAACACTATAACCAAGACGATTACCAGATTTTATGACCCCACCACTAATATCACAGAAAACACTCTTTTTTATAATTATTCACACAAAAATCACGATCACCAATTCTATATCATGTTTACCATCATCTATCAACACTCATCACCAAGATCACCAAAAATCTAAGATCATGCATCTCAAAACTACTATGATCACTGAAAACACTTATTTTTAAACATTCGCGCAAAAAATAAGACATACACAAAAATACCACAACACTTCCACCAACATCTATAACATAACATGAGCACTATAACATATCACTATCACAAAAAAAATAATACACAGACACCCACAACTTATACATTTCAATCACAAATTTAAGACATGAGACATATACACCAAATCTAAGACATTCACCTCCAACTAAGACATACACATCTTAACTAAAACATACACCAAAACCTATACTTGACATATTGCGGTATGAATATTATTACCGCATTTATCATTTCTCACCTATGTTGCATATCACATTCCTCACCCACATCGTCCCTGAAACATCCTTTCTTATTCATTCCGTATATCTCATAGAGTTTGTTTTAACCTCGACGGCCCATCACGACGTAGGAGCCAGAGCAACCATCATCACTCCAACACCATGTTATAAGTGGGTTGTTGTTGTGGGTGTTGTGAGTTGTGAGTGTTGTGGGATGTGGATGTTGTGGGTTGTGGGTGTTGTTGTCGAGCTAGAGATACCGAAAAGATGTTATAAGTGGGTTGTTGTTGTTGTGGGTGATGTGGGTTGTGGGTGTTGTGGGTTGTGGGTGTTGTGGGTTGTGGGTGATGAGGGTTGTGGGTGTTGTGGGATGTGGGTGTTGTGGGTTGTGGGTGTTGTTGTCGAACTAGAGATACCGAAAAGATGTTATAAGTGGGTTTTTGTTGTGGGTGATGTGGGTTGTGGGTGTTGTGGGTTGTGGGTGTTGTGGGTTGTGGGTGATGTGGGTTGTGGGTGTTGTGGGATGTGGGTGTTGTGGGTTGTGGGTGTTGTTGTCGAACTAGAGATACCGAAAAGATGTTATAAGTGGGTTGTTGTTGTGACTTTTTCTGATGAAATTAGTTAAAACGAGAAAAATTTGTGGGTTGTGGGTGTTGGGGGTTGTGGGTGTTGTGGGTTGTGGGTGTTGTGGGTGTTGTGGGTGTTGTGGGTTGTGGGTGTTGTTGTCGAACTAGAGATACCGAAAAGATGTTATAAGTTGTGGGTTGTTGTTGTGACTTTTTCTGATGGAATTAGTTAAAACGAGAAAAAAATTGTGGGGTGTGGGGTGTTGTGGGCTGAGGGTGTTGTGGGTTGTGGGTGATGTGGGTTGTGGGTGTTGTGGGATGTGGGTGTTGTGGGTTGTGGGTGTTGTTGTCGAATTAGAGATACCGAAAAGATGTTATTAGTGGGTTGTTGCTGTGACTTTTTCTGATGAAATTAGTTAAAACGAGAAAAAATTGTGGGTTGTGGGTGTTGTGGGTTGTGGGTGATGTGGGTTGTGGGTGTTGTGGGATGTGGGTGTTGTGGGTGTTGTTGTCGAACTAGAGATACCGAAAAGATGTTATAAGTGGGTTGTTGTTGTGGGTGTTGTGACTTTTTCTGATGAAATTAGTTAAAACGAGAAAAATTTGTGGTTTGTGGGTGTTGGGGGTTGTGGGTGTTGTGGGTGTTGTGGGTGTTGTGTGTTGTGGGTGTTGTTGACTAACTAGAGTTGCTGAAAAGTGATTATATGTTGTGGGTTGTTGTTGTGACTTTTTCTGATGAAATTAGTTAAAACGAGAAAAAAGTGTTTTAGTAGTATTCAGTGGTGTATTTGGGAGTACTCAAATGGTGTTTGAGACTATTCAAAGGTGTTTTTGAAGGTGTTCAAATGATGTGCAAGAGTATTTATGAAGGTGTTCTGGGAGTATTCAGTGGTGATTTGGGGGTATTCGAATGATATTTTTGGAGTATTCAAAGGTAAATAATGGTGTTTTTGGTGTTGTTCAAAGTAAGGTGTCTGAGTTAGTTTTTGTGATACTGTTGTAAAAATCTGGAGAATGAGGGAGGAGTTTTCGGGGATGAGTTGTAATTTAATGAAATATGAAAGTGTAGATAAATTAGAGATGATAAATCTTATTTGGGAGTATTCAAAATGTTGTCTTGGAAATGTTTTAGTGTTGTTTGGAAATGTTCAAAGGTGTTTATGTGAGTATACAAATGATTTATGAGAGTGTTCGAAGTAATCTTGGGGTTGTTCTGTAGTGAGATGATAAAGGTTTTCGATGAGAGAATATTTCTTAAGACATATTGAGAAAAGTGTGTGTGTGTGTGTGTGTGTGTGTGTGTGTGTGTGTGTGTGTGTGTGTACTCACCTATTTGTGGTTGCAGGGGTTGAGTCATAGCTCCTGGCCCCGCCTCTTCACTGATTGCTACTAGGTCCTCTCTCTCCCTGCTACATGAGCTATATCATACCTCGCCTTAAAACTATGTATGGTTCCCGCCTCCACTACTTCACTTTCTCTCTGTGTGTGTGTGTGTGTGTATGTGTGTGTGTGTGTGTGTGTGTGTGTGTGTGTGTGTGTGTGTGTGTGTGTGTGTGTGTGTGTGTGTGTGTGTGTGTGTGTGTGTGTGTGTGTGTGGGCTAGGTGGTCATAGAATTTTGTGAATATCTTGGTTACAGTGATTTTAGTGGATTTGAGATGGGTGTTAGTCTGTTATGTTGATCTTAGTTTATGGTGATTTTGTTGGTGTTTTGACTGTATTCAGTGGTGTTTTAGAAGTATTCAGTGGTGTATTTGGGAGTACTCAAAAATTATATTTTGGAAGTGTTTCAGTGTTGTTTGGAAATGTTCAAAGGTATTTTTGTGAGTATTCAAATGATTTATGAGAGTGTTTTGAAGGTATTCAAAGTAAAGTGAGGTGTGTGTGCGTATTAACTTCGTAATATGTAAAATTGTTACTAGTGAATTAATCGAAAAGTGGTTATAAGTGTTGTGGTGACTTTTTCTGATGAAATAGTTAAAACGAGAAAAATGTCTAGACTTGTGTTGTATTTTGTAAAGAAATTGTGGATTTTTGTGGGTATTAACGAAAAAATGTGAAATTATTTGGGTTATCCTGGGTTAAGAGTGAAAAATGTGTAGGAGGAAGTCGACAAGATTCAGCCTGTATGTGTTAGGTCATCACGTGACGTCACTGACCGCCGAGTAAACACAGGTGGGGTGACGCCACACTTGTTTAGACCTGTAGTAAGAGAAAGTACCATGCCCCATAGGAGGAGTTCATTTGAATGTTTACCCTGAGAGGGGGGAATCCAAAAACTTGATCCGAGGAGATGGAGTCTTTGTGTTATCGAGAAAAACTTTGATCCAAGGAGATGGAGTCTTTGTATTATCGAGAAAAGCTTGATCTAAGGAGATGGAGACGAGGAGATGGAGGTCTTGTATTATCGAGAAAAACTTTGATCCAAGGAGATGGAGGAGAAATACTTGGGATGGGGTTGAAAGTGGGAGGGGGAAACCTTAAAAACTTGATCCGAGGAGATAGAGTCTTGGTATTGTTGATATCGAGAAAAACTTGATCCGAGGAGATGGAGGAGAAATTTTGGGGGTGGAAGGAGGGGTACCCAAAAACTTGATCCAAGGAGATGAAGTCTTGGTATTGTTGATATCGAGAAAAAACTTTGATCCAAGGAGATGGAGTCTTTGTATTATCGAGAAAAAAATTGGGATGGGGGGTGAAAGTGGGAGTCCATTTTGAATGCTTACCCCCAGAGGGGGGAATCCAAAAAACTTGATCCGAGGAGATCATAAGAAAATGATATTCGAAAAAAATTGGGATGGGGGTGAAAGTGGGAGGGGGAACCTCAGAAATTTGATCCGAGGAGATGGAGATCATAAGAAAATGAAATTCAAAAAAAAAATTGAAAAAATCGGAAAAAAATTCGGGGAGCGGGGGCGATCCGGACGACGCTGCAGAAGGCGAAGCAGAAGGCGTGGGTGGGAGGGGTGCAGGCGGGTACGAGGGCGCGGCGGGGCCGGTGGGTCGGCACTAGGGCGGGGTCAGGTGGGGGGCGCAGGGGCGTGGGCGGGCGCGAGGGCAGGGGGCACGGGGTGGGGGTCGTGGGTGGGGGCGTGGGGGAGAGAGGGGGGGTTGAGGGTGAGGTGGTCTCGAGGGTGAGGTGGTCTCGGGGAGGGCAGGTGGTCTCGAGGGCGAGGTCAAGGTCATTAGCATATAGGTGTGAAAAGGAGCCACTCAGGAAAAGGAGCCTCCAGGAGAAGGAAGCCACTCAGCCGCAGCCCTTTTTCAGGAGGAGCCGCTCAGGAAAAGGAAGGCACTGAGCCAGCAGAAGCCACTGAGCCGCCTCGGTACTACTTGTATATATATATATATATATATATATATATATATATATATATATATATATATATATATATATATATATATATATATATATATATATATATATATATATATATATATATACATATATGTATATATATATATATATATATATATATATATATATATATATATATATATATATATATATATATATATATAAATATATATATATATATATATATATATATATATATATATATATATATATATATATATATATATATATATATATATATATATATATATATATATATATATATTTATATGTCAAATAACTACGTAAAACTGGTCAATTATCAAGAACTCATTCAAAATTAAGTCCTTTCTAAAATTTTCTCTTATACGTTTAAAGATATATTTTTTTCATTAATGTTGATGAAAAAATTTATAATTTTGCACCAAAAGGAACTTAGAAAACTTACCTAACCTTATTATAACAAGCGCAATTCATTTTAGCCTAACCCAACTAAATATATTTTAGATACTTTTACAGTAATTTAACAATAAACAAACACAGTGAAATATATTTTTTTCGTTAGGTTCAGAATGATTTTTACGAAATTATTGCATACACAAATTTTCACATGTGCTATAAGGCAAGATGAGCGTTGCTATTTAAGCCAAGATCGCAAGTTCTACCTATTCAGGCTTTGACATATACATATATATATATATATATATATATATATATATATATATATATATATATATATATATATATAAATATATATATATATATATATATATATATATATATATATATATATATATATATATATATATATATATATATATATATATAATAGAGGGAGGTACCACCTCTAGAACTGTTATAGGGACCCTCATCCTCAGAGAAACGAATAAACTTGCTTCAGGGAAAACTCAAGGTTCTCCCTGAAGCTGTTTGAGACAAAACATTCACAAAAATACGATAGAAAGTAAAACAACATAGGTGACTCAGAGCTACATCTCGAATACTTCGTCCAGCTCCCCGGCGGTGGGCCGCGAGCCCAGAATGCTGCAGGCATTTCCTCTCTGGATTGCAACACTGAGTCTCTGAAAGAGGAAGCTGGTCGCCCTGTGGTCCTTGGTTTCTATGATGAGCTTTTCACCCAGCTCTATAAGGAACTTTAGAGCACACTTGCCCCATGCTCCAAGGGTCTCCGACCCTATTGGGATGAAGTTATAGCAAGGGGGAAGGTCTTCATATTTGCGGATCTTCTGGGTCTCCCTGTGGCTGCCAGCTCCACCCCCTTCCACTACGGAGTATGGCAAGTAGGTGTCTGCCAATGTGGCGGCACATGTGTAGTCCCAGGCAATCTGCTTTCCATCCTTCCAAGGTAGCATAGTGGCTCCATCAGGACGCTTTTGACTTCCGTCAGACCTCTGCACTTGGGGTTCCCATTGAGCTGGGCAACGGGCTGTGGCGAGGCTTCTCTTTATGATGTCATTGACCTCCTCATGCCTGGCATACTTCCCTTCTGCTGTGTGACACACGAGACCATGAAGTCCGAATTGATCAGCTGTCGCCCTGCCGCAAATACACCTATGTTCGGTGAGGATGGGGGCGGCTAGGTGAAGAGCAACACCAATCCGAATGGCCTGTGGGTCTAGTCGAGTGCCCGAGGAGGAATTGGGAACAGCAAACAGGAAATCTCCTGAGTGTGGTGCCTTCACTGCCAGGAGACGAGCTTTGTCCTTTCCTGAGGCATTGGAGAGCATTGTGTTGGCGATTTTTTCCATGATCGGTTTGTCCCAGTGGGACTGTTTGTGTTCTTTGGGAGGAGCTGGTCTACTGGGAGGAATCTGTAAGGGTGTCCCACCGAATCGCTGCTTCAGTAAACCTGGGGTCTTATATATATATATATATATATATATATATATATATATATATATATATATATATATATATATATATATATATATATATATATATATATATATATATATATATATATATATATATATATATATAAATATATATATATATATATATATATATATATATATATATATATACATATATATATATATATATATATATATATATATATATATATATATATATATATATATATATATATATATATATATATATATAAATATGTTAAAGAGGAACATATTTATTATTATTATTATAATATATATATATATATATATATATATATATATATATATATATATATATATATATATATATATATATATATATATATATATATATATATATATATATATATATATATATATAAATATACAGTACATATATATATATATATTTTTTTTTTTTACAAAATATAGGGAAGTACCACCTCTATAGCTGGAATGGGGACCCTCATCCTCAGAGAGGACAATAAACGTACCTCAGGGAAAACTCAAGGTTCTCCCCGGACCTGTTTGAATATTTTCTTCTCCTACCACCCCCTATATTTATATTCTATGTGAACATTTATTAATAAACAAAATACATTTACAGAAAAAAAACATAAACATGAATACAATGGCACAATGTATCAAAGATGATGAATTTCCTCCAGCTCCTCCGAGGCTGGACGTGAACCAAGTATGCAGCAAGCATTTCCCCTCTGGATGGCGACGCTGAGGCGCTGGAACATGAAAGTGGCTGCCCTTGGGTCCCTGGTGGTGTCGATGAGTCTGGAACCCAATTCTTTAAGGAAACGTGTGGCATTTTTTCCCCATGATCCCAAGGTCTCTGATCCCACTGGGACAAATTGATACTGTTGGCTAATGTCCCTGTACTTGCTGATCTTGTACTCCTCCCTGTGGTCAGCAGCTCCTCCCTGTCGCCCCACACTGTGATGGATATAGGTGTCAGCCAGTGTGGACACACAGGTATAGTCCCATGCTAAGAGCTTGCCATTCTTCCAAGGATAGATGGTGATCCCGTCGGGGCGGTTTGCTGGGTTGTGGGTATTGTTTGCTGAAAGTGATCGTGGCTCCCTCTCGGCAGGGTATCCAGCTGTAGCAAGGGTTCTCTTAATGATGTCGTTGACCTCATTGTGTCTTGCATGCCAGCCCTTGGTTTTGGGACAGTTAAGACCATGTAGACCGTATTGGTCTGCTTGCACTTCGCCGCAAATACACATATATTCTGTGTGAATTGGGGCAGCAAAGCGCAGAGCCACTGCAATACGGAGGGTCTTAGGGTCGAGTCGCGTTCCCATTGCCGATATGGGAACTGTTTGGAGGAAGTCCCCGGAGTTAGGTGCACTCACAGCCTGGAGGCGGGCAATCTCCCTATCTGATGTTTCAGCCCTGAGCATGATGGCAAGCACCTTTTCAGCAATTGGGCTATCCCAGCTTGACTGTTTGTGAGCCAGTGCTGCACTAGGGTTTGGTGCTGGAGCAGCAAGAGTCTCCCATTCGGTGATGGCACTGACATAGCTAGGGTCTTCTATTCCTGCTGAGTCACTGAGGGTGTCAGGAAGAATTTGTCTTATCAACTCGTTTGATGCAACGGAAGAGGATAGGAAAGCTGGTAGAGCAATCTGGGAGGATCTGCGTACTCCTAGCCCTCCAAGCCTGACCGGAAGTGAGGCTTGCAACCACTGTCCATCGTCAAGGGAAAGATTCAATACACTCTCTAGCATGGCCTTCAGGAGAGAGTCATATTCCTTGAGTTTTGGACTGCTGAAGGCTGGGGAGCATCTCAGAAAATAGGTAAGTTTTGGGGTTGACAGGCACCTGGTGAGTAGGTAGAAGGCATCGTGTGTGTCAATGTCTTTCATCCTGCTTTCCATTGTCCGGAGGTCTGAGACTTTTTTTCCTAGGATCAGATCGATGGCATTGGACCCAAGAGGAGCACCGAGGAGAGTGCTATTGGCTGGATCAATGGCTCGTGCTCCTGGTAAAACGGTACTAATATTCTGGATCAACTGTTGATTGGTAGAAACTATTTCACATTTGGTGGGGTTTAAAGAAAGGCCCAGGCTTTCTCCCATGTCTTTAATTTTACTGATGCCCTCCAGGAGAGATTCTGCTGTGCCAGCTAGGGTACCGTCGTCCAGGAACCAGATATTGAGCTCGCTGGAGAGTGCCTCCGTGACTTCCTTGATATATATAAATATATATATATATATATATATATATATATATATATATATATATATATATATATATATATATATATATATATATATATATGGAAAATACTGTATATATTTTCCAGAAATACAGTAGTTATATGTAAATAGACGGACATACTGTATTTAATAAAACTTATGTTATAAAATGGGAAGCCTGCCCCTGTGCAGAAGAGACTCGCCATTGTTTTTTGAATTGAGTAACAAACGTTAGTGAATATTGGGAGGAATTTTTGTGCTCTAGAGGTTAAAATTGGGCTGACACCTCTCAAATAGGAGCCGAAATTGTTGGATGTGCATTCCTGTATAACTTGAGATATCAGGTGACTGGACAAAACAGCGCCAGGAACCTCAGATAAGTTCGTTTATGTTTGTAATTCTGGCCAGTGTTATTTTCATAAATTTAGACATTGAGGTTTTCTGAGTATGATACACCTTGATCTCCAGTCAAATTGGTGAGTGATATTAAGATATATTCTCCTTCTGTTATGTAAATTGTATATATATAATCAATTATTAATTTTAATATACAGTCCACAAATTTATATATTTACCAGAATTCCTGGTGATGTACATTTCATTTGTAATTAATCGGTCTAGAGCAACTTGTGGATATGACAGTTGTAGGTATCGAAGGGGGACATTTTTTGTGACCTAGGTGTCCCAAATTCCTACTTGTCCATGTAACTCTGATAACTAATAATTATCTTTGTTATTTACTGTTATGTACATAATGAGTTACATTAAGATAAATGCAATTTTCCACAATATATATATATATATATATATATATATATATATATATATATATATATATATATATATATATATATATATATATATATATATATATATATATATATATATATATATATATATATATATATATATATATATATATATATATATATAAATATATATATATATATATATATATATATATATATATATATATATATATATACATATATATATATATATATATATATATATATATATATATATATATATATATATATATATATATATATATATATATATATATATATATATATATATATATATATATATATATATATATATATATATATATATATATATATATATATATATATATATATATATATATATATATATATATATATATATATATATATATATATATATATATATATATATATATATATATATATTGTGGAAAATTGCATTTATCTTAATGTAACTCATTATGTACATAACAGTAAATAACAAAGATAATTATTAGCTATCAGAGTTACATGGAACAGTAGGAATTTGGGACACCTAGGTCACAAAAAATGTCCCCCTTCGATACCTACAACTGTCATATCCACAAGTTGCTCTAGACCTATTAATTACAAATGAAATGTACATCACCAGGAATTCTGGTAAATATATAAATTTGTGGACTGTATATTAAAATTAATAATTGATTATATATATACAATTTACATAACAGAAGGAGAATATATCTTAATATCACTCACCAATTTGACTGGAGATCAAGGTGTATCATACTCAGAAAACCTCAATGTCTAAATTTATGAAAATAACACTGGCCAGAATTACAAACATAAACGAACTTATCTGAGGTTCCTGGAGCTGTCTTGTCCAGTCGGCGGCCGTCTCCCACCGAGGCAGGGTGACCCAAAAAGAAAATACTTTCATCATCATTCAACACTTTCACCTCACTCACACAATCACTGTTTTTGCAGAGGTGCTCACAACACAACAGTTTAGAAGCATATACCTATAAAGATACACAACATATCCCTCCAAACTGCTAATATCCCAAACCCCTCCTTTAGAGTGCAGGCATTGTACTTCCCATTTCCAGGACTCAAGTCCGGCTATATTAAAATAACCGGTTTCCCTGAATCCCTTCACTAAATATTACCCTGCTCACACTACAACAGATCGTCAGGTCTCAAATACCATTCGTCTACATTCACTCCTATCGAACACGCTCATGCACGGCTACTGGAAGTCCAAGCCCCGCCCACAAAACCTCCCTTACCCCTTCCTTCCAACCTTTTCGAGGACGACCCCTACCCCGCCTTCCTTCCCCTACAGATTTATACGCTCTCCATGTCATTCTACTTTGATTCATTCTCTTTAAATGACCAAACCACCTCAACAAACCCTCTTCAGCCCTCTGACTAATACTTTTATTAACTCCACACCTTCTCCTAATTTCCACACTCTGAATTTTCTGCATAATATTTGCACCACACATTACCCTTAGACAGGACATCTCCACTGCCTCCAACCGTCTCCTCGCTGCTGCATTTACAACCCAAGCTTCACACCCATATAAGAGTGCTGGTACTACTATACTTTCATACATTCCCTTCTTTGCCTCCACAGATAATGTTTTTTTGTCTCCACATATACCTCAACGCACCACTCACCTTTTTTCCCTCATCAATTCTATGATTAACCTCATCCTTCATAAATCCACCTGCCGACATGTCAACTCCCAAGTATCTGAAAACATTCACTTCTTCCATACTCCTCCTCCCCAATTTAATATCCAATTTTTCTTTATCTAAATAATTTGACACCATCATCACCTTACTCGTTTCTATGTTCACTTTCTACCTTTACACACACTCCTAAACTCGTCCACTAACCTTTGCAATTTTTCTTTAGAATCTTCCATAAGCACAGTATCATCAGCAAAAAGCAACTGTGTCAATTCCCATTTTGTATTTAATTCCCCATAATTTAATCCCACCCCTCTCCTGAACACCCTAGCATTTACTTCTTTTTCAACCCCATCTATATATATATATATATTAAACAACCATGGTGACATTACACATCCTTGTCTAAGACCTACTTTTACCAGGAAGTAGTCTCCCTCTCTTCTACACACCCTAGCCTGAGCCTCACTATCCTCATAAAAACTCTTTACAGCATTTAGTAACTTACCACCTATTCCACATACTTGCAACATCTGCCACATTGCTCCCCTATCCACTCTATCATATGCCTTTTCTAAATCCATAAATGCAATAAAAACTTCCCCACCTTTATCTATATACTGTTCACATATATGCCTCAATGTAAACACTTGATCTACACATCCCATACCCACTCTGAAGCCTCCTTGCTCATCCGCAATCCTACATTCTGTCTTACCTCTAATTCTTTCAATTATAACCCTACCGTACACTTTACCTGGTATACTCAGTAAACTCATTCCTCTATAATTTTTACAATCTCTTTTGTCTCCCTTCCCTTTATATAAAGGGACTATACATGCTCGCTGCCACTCACTAGGTGCCTTCCCCTCTTTCATACATTTATTAAACAAAAATACCAACCACTCCAACACTATATCCCCCCCTGTGTGAGGGAAAAGTAGGTGTAAGTGGGGTTAAGGTTGTTCGGGCAACCAGGAACCATTAGTTACGTCGCGTGCACCCCCCCCCCACTCTGGCGGGCTGGGGCGAAACTAGTTCCTGGTGTCCGATTTGTTAGTTTCTACTCCTGGTAATATTAACCTTACCTGGTGTGGGTTGAAGTTTGGAGAGTCACTTCACCTCCACTCATCTCCTAATCAGGTAGGGTGATATACCAGGAGTATCACTTTGTTTCTTATTTTGTTTGCTGGTTACCAGTAATGATTTTGGCATTTATCATTCTTTTCAATTCTTAAATGTTATATTATCATGACTATGGGTAACCAGTTTATTTTCTCTTATTTACCAGCTCTGTTCCTGGCGTGGTCTTCCAGGATAGACGCCAGATAAAGGAGCAAGACATGTGTTAATAATACTTATTAACATTATTCTAATACTACCGGCCCTTACCTATTCTACTTGTGCTCCATCCAAGTGGTAGGAAATTCCAGAACATCGGATTATTACCATCTGCCCAGGATAACCTACATAAATAACATCAGAGGAACTATCCAGGGGCATACCTACTCCTGCCCAACTCAAAGAACTGAAGGCCATTTTTTATTATATTTAAATTTTAAGTAAAATTCTCAAAAATCATTATTCTCATTTTTCCTAAGTTATTTCTTTATTTATTTATTTTTCCATTAATTTCTTTTGTTCAGTTGGAAGGCTTTCCACTGACACCCTGCTTTTAACATTTCTGTCATGATCCCATCAGTTCCAGCTGCTTTACCCTTTTTCATTCTACATAATGCCTCACGCACCTCCCCCACACTCACATCCTGTTCTTCTTCACTCCTAAAAGATAATATACCTCCCTGGCCAGTGCATGAAATTACCTCTTCCCTTTCTTCGTCGACATTTAAAAGTTCCTCAAAATATTCTCGCCATTTACCTAACACCTCCATCTCCCCATCTACTAACTCCCCTACTCTATTTTTAACTGACAAATCCATTCGTTCTCTAGGCTTTCTTAACTTGTTTAACTCCATTATTTTTTCTTATTTTTATTAAAATTCCTTGACAGTGCCTCTCCCACTCTATCATCTGCTCTCCTTTTGCACTCTCTCACCACTCTCTCCACCTTTCTTTTACTCTCCATATACTCTACTCTTCTTATAATACTTCTGCTTTGTAAAAACCTCTCATAAGCTAACTTTTTCTTTTTTATCACACTCTTTACTTCATCATTCCACCAATCACTCCTCATTCTTCCTGCCGCCACCCTCCTATAACCACAAACTTCTGCCCCACATTCTAATACTGCATTTTAAAACTATTCCAACCCTCTTCAACCCCCCCCCCCCACTACTCATACTTGCACCAGCTCACCTTTCTGCCAATACTTGCTTATATCTCACCCGAACTTCCTCCTTCCTTAGTTTATACACTTTCACCTCCCTCTTGCTTGTTGTTGCCATTTTCCTCTTTTCCCACCTACCTCTTACTCTTAACTGTAGCTACAACTAAATAATGATCTGATATATCAGTTGCCCCTCTATAAACGTGTACATCCTGGAGTCTACCCATCAATCTTTTATCCACCAATACATAATCTAACAAACTACTTTCATTAAATGCTATATCATACCTTGTATATTTATTATCCTCTTCTTCATAAAATATGTATTACTTATTACAAAACCTCTTTCTATACATAGCTCAATTAAAGGTTCCCCATTTTCATTTACCCCTGGCACCCCAAAATTACCTACTACTCCATCTTCAGCATTTTTGCCCACTTTAGCATTGAAATCCCCAACCACAATTATTCTCACACTTGGCTCAAAACTCCCCACGCATTCACTCAACATTTCCCAAAATCTCTCTCCTCTACACTTCTCTCTTCTCCAGGTGCATATACGCTTACTATAACCCACTTTTCACATCCAACCTTTATTTTACTCCACATTATCCTTGAATTAATACATTTGTAGTCCCTCTTTTCCTGCCATATCTTATCCTTCAACATTATTGCTACTCCTTCTTTAACTCTAATTCTATTTGAAACTCTTGACCTAATCCCATTTATTCCTCTCCATTGAAACTCTCCCACCACCTTCAGCTTTGTTTCACTTAAAGCCAGGACATCCAGCTTCTTCTCATTCATAACATCCACAATCATCTCTTTCTTATCATTTGCACAACATCCACGCACATTCAGACTTCCCACTTTGACAATTTTCTTCTTCTTATTCTTTTTAGTAATTATTACAGGAAAAGGGGTTACTAGCCCATTGTTCCTGGCATTTTAGTTGACTTTTACAACACGCATGGCTTACAGAGGAAAGATTCTTATTCCACTTCCCCATGGATATTAAAGGAAAAGTAATAAGACCAAGAACTATTAAGATAAAATCAAAGAAAACTCAGATGAGTGTGTATAAATAAACATGTACATGTATGTGTAGCGTGACCTAAGTGTAAGTAGAAGTAGCAAGACATACCTGTAATCTTGCATATTTATGAGACAGACAAAAGACACCAGCAATCCTACCATCATGTAAAACAATTACAGGCTTTCGTTTCACACTCACTTGGCAGGACGGTAGTACCTCCCTGGGTGGTTGCTGTCTACCACCCTACTCAGTATCTGGTTCCTGGACGATGGTACCCTAGCGGGCAGAACAGAATCTCTCCTAGAGGACATCAGTAAAATTAAAGACATGGGAGAAAGCCTGGGCCTTACTTTAAACCCCACAAAATGTGAAATAGTTTCTACCAATCAACAGATGATCCAGAATATTAGCGCCATTTTACCAGGAGCACGAGCCATTGATCCAGCCAATAGCACTCTCCTTGGTGCTCCTCTTGGGTCCAATGTCATCGATCTGATCCTAGAAAAAAAAGTCTCAGATCTCCGGACGATGGAAAGCAGGATGAAAGACATTGAGACACACTATGCCTTCTACCTACTCACCAGGTGCCTGTCAATCCCAAAACTTACCTACTTTCTGAGATGCTCCCCAGCCTTCAGCAGTCCAAAACTCAAGGAATATGACTCTCTCCTTAAGACCATGCTAGATAGTGTATTGAATCTTTCCCTTGAAGATGGACAATGGTTGCAAGCCTCACTTCCAGTCAGGCTTGGAGGGCTAGGAGTACGCAGATCCTCCCAGATTGCTCTACCAGCTTTCCTATCCTCTTCCATAGCATCAAACGAGTTGATAAGACAAATTCTTCCTGATACCCACAGCGACTCAGCAGGAATAGAAGATCCTAGCTATGCCAGTGCCATCACTGAATGGGAGACTCTTGCTGCTCCAGCACCAAACCCTAGTGCAGCACTGGCTCACAAACAGTCAAGCTGGGATGGCCCGATCGCTGAAAAGGTGCTTGCCAACATGCTCAGGGCTGCAACATCAGATAGGGAGATTGCCCGTCTCCAGGCTGTGAGCGCACCTCACTTCGGGAACTTTCTCCAGACAGTTCCCATATCGGCAATGGGAACGCGACTCGACCCTAAGACCCTCCGTATTGCAGTGGCTCTGCGCCTCTCTGCCCCAATTCACACAGAATATACGTGTATTTGCGGCGAAGCGCAAGCAGACCAATACGGTCTACATGGTCTTAACTGTTCCAAAACTAAGGGCTGGCATGCAAGACACAATGAGGTCAACAACATCGTTAAGAGAACCCTTGCTACAGCTGGATGCCCAGCCGAGAGGGAGCCCCGATCACACGCAGCCAACAATACCCACAACTCAGCAAGCCGCCCTGACGGGATCACCATCTATCCTTGGAAGAATGGTAAGCTCTTAGCATGGGACTATACCTGTGTGTCCACACTGGCTGCCACCTATATCCATTACAGTGTGGGGCGACAGGGAGGAGCTGCTGACCACAGGGAGGAGTACAAGATCAGCAAGTACAAGGACCTAAGCCAACAGTATCAATTTGTCTCAGTGGGATCAGAGACCTTGGGATCATGGGGAAAAAATGCCACACGTTTCCTTAAAGAATTGGGTTCCAGACTCATCGACACCACCAGGGACCCAAGGGCAGCCACTTTCATGTTCCAGCGCCTCAGTGTGGCCATCCAGAGGGAAAATGTTTGCTGCATACTTGGCTTGCGTCCGGCCACGGAGGAGCTGGAGGAAATTCATGATCTTTGATATATTGTGTCATTGTATTCATGTTCGTTTTTTCTGTAAATGTATTCTGTTTATTAATAAATGTTTACATAGAATATATATATATATATATATATATATATATATATATATATATATATATATATATATATATATTTTTTTTTTTTTTTTTTTCAACAAGTCGGCCGTCTCCCACCGAGGCAGGGTGACCCAAAAAAAAGAAAGAAAATCCCCAAAAAGAAAATACTTTCATCATCATTCAACACTTTCACCACACTCACACATTATCACTGCTTTTGCAGAGGTGCTCAGAATACAACAGTTTAGAAGCATATACGTATAGAGATACACAACATATCCCTCCAAACTGCCAATATATAGTATATATATATATACTATATATATATATATATATATACTATATATATATATATACTATATATATATATATACTATATATATATATATATATATATATATATATATATATATATATATATATATATATATATATATATATATATATATATATATATATTTCACATAAACATAAGCGCGGTTACTATGAAGAACTACGAGCATCTTATATGATAAAACACACTGTGTTTTTAAGTTAGACTTGTTTTAATTATAAAAGTTATATTTAATGTAATCTCACACCTGTCAAATATAAGACTAGATAAATGAATAATTAAAATATCTTCATTTCTATTATCAAATAATAATTAATTATTGTTTAATGATCAAATTATCCTCATATCCTCTGATCAATTTTGAAAAAGCTTTAAACACGTAAGGTTAAAGGACTTAGATACGTATTTACAAACTGTCGTATTAACAATGCCACCTTGCAGAATGATTGCAACTAGTACTGAGCAGGGATTCAGCTTCCTGTCTCCAGCCAGAGTCATCACATGACAGCTGCAGCATCAGTTCGTCATACATATAACGTGAATAATGACATTACGTTACGTACCATCGTGCCAGTTTATTTCTAACTTACCTGCAGAATAATATAGAAACAGGCTACAGAAGGGTGTTATAATTTTAAGTATGAAAAGCATTAAAGTATTACTACTACAACTACAGTGAATGATTTGGCAAACAAGATATTATTATAATTAATAATAATAATAATAATAATAATAATAATAATAATAATAATAATAATAATAATAATAATAATAATAATCTTAATTTCTACACGTACATGTACAAGGTATACAGGCCTAGCTGACATCAATGACTTACTACTGTATAGAAAGCCTCTTCTTATGCAGAGGATTTCTGGTAAATTAGATCAGTTTTTTTCCTCAGGATGCGATCCACACCAGTCGACTAACACCCAGGTACCTATTTTACTGCTAGGTGAACATGGACAGCCGGTGTCTCAAAGAAACGCATACCAGTGTTCTCACACTGAGGTTCCGGTATCGACTCCCGGACCTCAGTATGTGAACTGAGAGCACTAACAGTCGAGCTACACTGGGAATAACTAGAAGAAAGTAGAGGATCAGTTTGGCAACCAACCAGCCATCGCTTCCAACAATGGTAAGACCAATGACAGAAGTACTTGGCTACAAGTAATTCTGACAAGCTTTGTCCTGTTAACAAGTAGTGAAAGGCTTAGACTTGACCACAGTTGCCTCTGACAGGCTTAGGCTTGTTCACAGTTGTTTCTGATAGGCTTAGGCTTGCTCATAATTGCTCCGGACAGGCTGAGGCTTGATTACAGTTGCTAATAGGCTTAAACTTGGCTACAATTACTTCTGAAAGGCTTATTATGCTTGGTTACAAGTAATACTGGCAGGCTTCTGCTTGCTTACAGTTACTACTGACAGACTTAGGCTTGATTATAACTACTTAGAGGCTTGAGCTTGGTTACAATTACTCACAGGCTTAGTATTGATTACAACTACTAAGAGGTTTAAGCTTGGTTATAAGTACTCACAGACTTATGCTTGGTTACAAATACTTCTGATGGGCTTACGCTTGGTAACAAGTACATCTACAAGGCTTATGCTCGGTTACAAGTACTACAGAGAGGTTTAACCTTGATTACAAGTACTATGTTTGATTAAGAGGTCTATTCACTGGCTTATGCATGTTACTTTTGGTAGCCTTAGGCATGGTTACAAGTACTTCTGGAAGTTATGCTCACATACACACACACAGACGAGAGATCAAACTTAATCCCAAAAATATGGTCACTCTTATGATCACTTTCTAGAACACTGCTTGCTTAATTGTCCACTTATTGAGGAATATGGAAATGGACAGTACAAGAACCTATGTGATATGTCAAGGTATTTTGTTAATTTAAATAATATGTCGTACCGAATAAGTAAAACTGGTCAGTTAGCAAAAAATCGTTTAAAATTAAGTCCTTTCTAAAATTTTCTCTTATACGTTTAAAGATATATATTTTTTTCATTTATATTAATGTAAAAATTAATAATATTGTACAAAAGTACCTTAGAAAACTTACCTAACATTATAATAACAAGCGCAATTTAATTTACCCTAATCCAACTAAATATATTTTAGATAAGTTTACAAGTATTTAATAGTAAAAAAACACAGAATGATTTTTGCGAAATTACTGCATACACAAATTTTCGCTTGCCTTATTAGGCAAGAAGAGCCTTGCTATTTAAGCCAAAATCGCAACTTTTACCTATTCGGCACGACATATATTTAAAATACACAAGCATGAGCACACTTTCGACAAGTGCCTTTCAATGACATTATTACTTTTAAGAAATTAAGTTATTTAAATACCCATTGTGCAATAAGCATCCTTTATAAATTGAACATAGTCATCGTAATTTTAAAAATAAGCAAATATAATAAAAACATCGATATCAGCCGAAAATTTGGTATGACCTACTTCCGCTGGGAAATTACGCAACCAGTGAGAATATCTTCACCTGCTACACGTCCCTCACCTGATACCAGTATATAAGCAGCACTCTAACTGCCTGTGCTTCAGATTCATTAAGACTACGGTACTCTTCACCAACTTCAAGGATGAGGGACTGATTACCTCATCTTTTGTATTTAGTTCTGCATACTTCACATTATGTCTTTGTATTGTATTGATAAAACCACTGGATGGCGAAACGTATACAGATAAAAATGCCTTGATGTTACACATGTGTCTAAAGAATTTATATTTAACGTTTACCTTTGTGGGATATTTCAATCCATGTATCTTAGAAAATTCCAGAGATAGTGTAAAAAAAAGCCCTCTCCCTCTTTCTAAATTGTTAGTGTGACTCTAATCTCCTCATTGACAAATAGCTGGAGAAAAAGGATAAACTCTAGTGAGAATTCAAATTACAATTGTTCGAAGCTACCCTCTTCAGGCATTGTTCCTTATATACATCTTAGATTCAATGCCAAATATAAAGTTGATTGGTTGAGGTTTAGCCTACAGCATTTGTGATTGAAATTTTTGAATATGTCTGTATTACTGAGTAGCACAGTGCAGTGTTTTATGTATTGTATCTATGTACTCTGAAGTATTTATAAACTTTAACTAACTTTTTTCAGTGATTATGCTGGAGCTGCCATTGCTACTGCCACCTTAATGGACTATGACATTATCACCAAGGACAACAAAAGTCAAGTTATTGGACCATAGAAGTTACGAGATGCCAGACACAAATACCGAATGCAGAGGCAACAAAATGAGCTAGCAAACTTGGAAAATGTCACCTCACTGTATTTTGATGGTAAGAAGACCTCCACTTATGTAATGACAAAGAATGAGTAGACCAAGAAATGGAGTCCAAAGATAATGGTGAAAGATCATTACGTCACCATGGTGGAGCCCGGCACTGAATATCTCACTCATGTGACTCCCAAGTCAGGCCATGCAAAGGAGATTGCCAAGTCTATCTATACATTTCTGGTGGAACAGAAACTAACTCGGCAACCTGTTGTATGTGTTGATTGTGATGGAACCAACGTAAATGTCGGAGCTGACATTGGAGCCATTCATCATACTGAAATGTTGCTTGGTCATCCGGTCCATTATTTCATCTGTCAGCTTCATTGAAATGAGCTGCCATTCTGGGCTGTTTTCTACCACTATGATGGTAAGCCAAGTGGTCCTGAGCATTGGAGAGGTCCCACTGGCAAGCAAATCAAGGATCCTCTGTCTGAGCTGCCAGTTGTTGCTTTCCAGCCAGTCAATTTCACTGATTTCCCTTCTCTGAATGACAAGGTGGCAGAGGATCTGTCCTGGGACCAGAAATACTTGTATAGGAATTGCAAAGGAATGATCACAGGTGTGGTTGATGATGACTTGGCTGCTCTTGAACCAGGTTCACCGTGTGTCAAGGTGGAATACTTTATGGAGTAGGAGCCATAGGCTGTATGTGGCAACACCAAGACCCAGTCAGGAGCTGAAAAGAATCCTCATTATGGTTTTAAAAGTTCAGTGCTCCAATGTGGTTCCACATCAAGCTGCTCCCTTATATCAGACACGGTCCAAAGAACGTCTTCCAGTCACTGCAATTTATGAAACATCTGAACAGTGAAGAAGAAGAAGATGTGACTGTGAGAGACAAAGCTGTCTCAATGATAAGAAAAATTAGAGAAGAGAATCAGCAGACAGAATATAGTACTGAGAGCTCTGATGAGGATGGAGAAGATTCTGCTGATGCTGTTAACGAAGACTTGTTAATCTACACTGATGATGAAGATGACAGTGAAGTTGAAGAGAATGACAATGTGGCTCCTATTGTCAACTCAGGAAAAGTAGTGATTCCCAAACTAAAGTGGCAAGCAAAGAATTATCATTCCATGATTGACTGGAAGACTGAACTCAAAACTGAGCCTCCTTTCATTGCTTCTCTATCAGATCAACATGTTCTGAAAAATATTGAGACTCCACTGGAGGTGCCCAAGTGGCCAAACATCACTCAAGCTGTTGAGAGAGGGATAAAACTGATAACTGAAGCTTACATTGAAGTGACTGGACAGAATGCAAGATATGGATATACCAGGTAAAGAATATTTTCCAGGAAAGTGATGCCCAAGTTCAGCACCAAGAAAGACTTCACTTATATGTTGTAATAGTTTAAATTTAAATACTTGATGATTGATATAATCTATGTATATTTGATTATACAATCTTCACAACCAAAAATTATATAAACCATGTACACCTGATTATTATCCTGACAACCAATAAATTATAACCAATTGCTTTCAGTGGTGTAATTTGACGAAAAGTTGATCGCGATGCTGCAGGGTAAATGGGCATGAAATGGTCTGAAATTCTGCACAGAAATTTGTTGTAACCATACAAATAATGCCTGAAAAGTGCAGCTTGCATCTCTAAAAATTTTTTTTTCAATGCTCTCTATAAAACTGGCTATTCCCATTGTACTATAGTGCCATATCTACACCTGCCAGGTATGTGCCAGTTGAAATATGATGCTAACTGTCTTGCAGCAGTGCCCAAGGTAAAGCCGGTGTTCGTAGGTCATAGTTGAAATCTGAAGGGCAGTCTTGTGTAACGATTCAAAAAGGCCACACGGATGGCCATTCATGTTTCCTATATCAGAGATCCCGACTGAATGTTCCAACGAGAGAACACGCAACTCCTCTAATTATCGTGTGTGCTAAGTCTGATCTAAGTACTTATAAATGGACTTTTTGGACTTAATAAATCCGTATTCTTGATAATGGAAAGTGATTTCAAGGGAATTATTAGTGCATGTGTTAAGTTAGTGTCATCTATAATAACGACAGCTATCATTACTAAGGAGGACATAAGCTAATCAGCGCCCAATCCAGACACCACTACGAATCCAAGACATCAAATCCCCAGGTAGACAGTGACAGACCTGGGAGGGTGTGAATCCATTTCTCCCCACCTTGTCCGTCAACGAGATTTCAATCTACAATTTTGTACAAGGCAGATAGGGAGTTAACTGAAGTACATTAGTGTTGTAGATAGAGCTAGTGGAAATCTGGTTCCAGAATTTGTTTGAGTGTCAGAAACCAGAAACCAGGTATCAAAAGGGACATCATACTAGTAAGTGTAAAGTGTACAATCCCTGTGTATTTACATACGCAGGTAGAGGAAAGTTCACCATATTCTTGACAGAGCATGTGAAGAGTCTGGCTGGTTCTGGGTGATAAGAGTGATATTAACGGATTAGTCAAGCATACACACATCTTCTTAAGCAAATTTTGAGGATATATTAAGTACTGGTGTTCAGTCTAGTGATAAAACATTGCCATGGAAACACATTTACTCTGGCGTGCATAAAGGCCCCCCCCACTGTGGTTTAGATTGCAACGTACAGTTATAAATACGTTATAGTGGTGGTGGTGGAAGTGGAGCACTGTAAGGAAAAAGTCTCTGATAGACTTAATTCTTTTTCTACTGGTTTCTCTGACAGTGCGGTAGTCTGCTTGTTACAGTCTCTAGGCTTCTTTTTTCTTTACCTCACCTGCCAGCACCATATGTAGGCCTGAGATATGCACACTCAATTTGGTTCCTGTCTATTTCAGCCTAATATCTTATCTGTCTGCTTCTTTCTACTTTTTCCGTTGCCAGGAAAACCTCGTCCCTAACTTCTCTTTGAGCTCTTCCTGTACACGTATGTACTTCGGTGTTTTACTTTATTTTAGGAGTATTATTAGTGTTTCTAATGCTTTCAGCTATTATAGGGCATGTAGAAGCTTTTTCTTCATTTGGGTTAGTATTATCCTAGGCGACACTATTGTTACCTTAACGTGAATTTAATAACTAGCAGCCTATTTGATACAGCTTCCGGGTTAAACACGTAAAACATTCTTATGATCATTGTTATCCCAGCCCGTATGATCTCCCAGACGTCCGAGTGTTGTCACTGTCGTGGAGCCAGTATGGAAAATTAACATTACCTGGATGAATCTCATTAGATACATACTAGCAATTATATAAAAGTAACAACGATAATTATTCTTTATAATTATTTTTTATCAAGGTTACAGAGACATGTAGGAATTTTAGGACATCCTAGGTCGCAAAAAATGTCCTCCTTCAATACCTACTCCACTCATATCTCCACAAGTTACTCTGAACCTATATTAATTTCAAATGAAATATACATCACCAGGAATTCTGATATAATATTAATATAAATATGTGGACTGTATATTAAATTTAAAAAAAAAATGACTACATATACATTGAAGGAGAATTTATCTTAATATCACTCACCAATTAGTCTGGAGATTACGGTGTGTCTTACACAAACCCCTGCCTAAAATATGAAGAAAATACTGGCCAGAATTTCAACATGAAATATAGACATGACTTAGCTGGGGTTCCCTGGCTGTCCTGTTCACTTGCCTTCTCAAGTTCTGCAGAACTGCAATTCCAACAATTTCTGCTCCTATTTGAAAGGTTTCAACCACAATTTAACTCCAGAGCGACGAAATTTATGCACATTTCACTAGCGTGCATTTTCCCAGTTAAAAACAATGGCGTCTCACCCAGGCGACGCTAACCCACCATCGCTGGTTCATTGTTCTATTTACAAATTAATTTTTATTAACAACAATGTATTTAGCTAATTTACATACAAAATACACTGTATTTTCGGAAAATATACAGTATTTTTCACAGCCAGTGTAATTAAGGTTACCGAGTGATGAATTATTATTACAATCAAAACTTAGCGCTAAACCCACAAGTGTCATGCGGACATTGATAACAAAGTATTAGCCTCAATCTAATTTACACTCATCGGCTACACTCATCCTTACTTCAGACAATCTCATTTATGAAAATTAGACACATGTGCAACATCTGGGTATCTTTATTGTAGACGTTTCGCCATCCAGTGGCTTCATCAGTACAAATTCAAATACAAAGATGAGGTAATCAGTCCCTCAACCAAGGCTGAGGGACTGATTACCTTATCAGGCTGAGGGATTGGTTACCTTATCAGGCTGAGGGATTGGTTACCTTATCAGGCTGAGGGATTGATTACCTTATCAGGCTGAGGGATTGATTACCTTATCAGGCTGAGGGACTGATTATCTTATCAGGCTGAGGCACTGATTACCTTATCAGGCTGAGGGATTGGTTACCTTATCAGGCTGAGGGACTGATTACCTTATCTTTGTATATAGTTCTTACTTTCCAATTATGTCCTTGAATTTATATTGATGAAGCCCCTGGATGGCGAAAATTCTACAGGAAAGATACCCACAAGCTCATCTATGTTGAACATCCTCGAAACTTCCTTTATTATTCATGGAGTATGGCACCATTATTCATGGAGCATGGCACCATTATTCATGGAGCATGGCACCATTATTCATGGAGCATGGCACCATTATTCATGGAGTATGGCACCATTATTCATGGAGTATTGCAGCATTACAGTGGAACTAGTCTAGTACCTCAGACAAGTGGCTCTAGATACCACCATCCACCCAGAGCCGGATTAAGATTTTGTAGGTCCCTGGGCTGTGTACAGGTACTGTGAGGGACCCCCACTGATGTTGTTAAAAGGGAAAAAAATAATCACAACAGTCAACAGGTCATCATATACGTGATGTAATATACTATAATCATAACACTTTTCACTTAGTCTCAGGAGGTCCTCCAGCAGGCGGAGTTCCTCCAACTGGCAGAGGCCCTCCAGCTGGCGGAGGCCCTGCAGCTGGCGAAGGACCTCCAGCTGGCAGAGGCCCTATAGCTGGCAGAGGCCCTCCAGCTGGCGGAGGCCCTCCAGCTGGCAGAGGACCTCCAGCTGGCAGAGGCCCTCTAGCTGGCAGAGGTCCTCCAGCTGGCGAAGGCCCTCCAGCTGGCGGAGGCCTCTGAAGCCCTTACCTTCACCTGGCCCTACACATCCACCCCTCGTATACTGGGAGTTCCAGTCCCGTCGCTTGTACAAGCAACCACCTCCACTCCTTGTTGAATTTTAAATCGATTCGCATTTTCATACGTCCTCTGGTTTTTAGAAGTAAATCAAACTGAGTGCTATTTGTGCTTATTATTCATGCGTTCCATTTATTGAATATCATTGTCCTCTTCACCTTACAGTGTTATTGATTTTTATATTACATTTTCCTGGGCATGGTAGTGGCCCTGCTATCCTGATAGAAATAGTGATGGTTGTGGTGGTGGTGGTGATAGTAGTGGTAGTGGTGGTGGTGGTAGCGTTGCTGTTAGTCGTGGTGGTGATGATGTTGTTGGTAGTTTTATTTGTGGATATGGTGGTGGTGGTAGTTGGAAGTTGTGGTGGTTAGTAGTAATGTTGGTAGTTGTGGTGGCGCTGTTGGTGTTGGGGGAAGTGATGGTGGAAGTGTTGGTGGTTTTTACGATTTGCTGTTGGTGATGATTATAGTGGTTGTGGTGGTGATTGTAGGCGTAGTGATTAGAGTAATGATGGTGTCGTAGAGGGTAATGGTAATTAATTAATTAATGGTGGTGTTGTAGAGGGTAGTGGTAATGGTGGTGCTGTTGGTGATGTAGGAGGTGGTTGTGGTAGTAGTGGCGGTGGTTTTCGTGGTGATGCTGGCAGAGGTGTCATGGTGGTGGTGACAGTGCTGGTGGTTGTTGTGGTTATGATAGAATTGTTTGAGACATTGACATAGTCACTGTGTGTCAGTGGTGGTGCATAATCGAATGATTAATTACGTGGCGTGATCAAAGCGAGGTTCAGTGATACTCTTTGGAGGTTTCTTTATTTGCGGTTCGTGGTACACAGGCAGTGTGCTTTAAGTTGCCCTGGCCCAGGAGGGCCATGCCATGAGGGAGAGAGGAATGGACCTTGTTGTCTCTAGGTTAAGTTGGCGCCGAGTGAGGGTGAGCCAGGCGTGGTACGAGCTGAGCTGGGTATGGCCACCGAGGCTTGTTCTCTGGTGGAAACTATGGTAACCAGTCATGTAGACTTACTGTCTACATTATTCTCGGCCACCACCCATGGTCGTCCTCTACCATGATTGACTGAAAAAAAAAAAAAAAAAAAAAAAAATCGGTCTATCTCAGGAACGGGGCACAGAACGCAGACTAAAATCATATATATGTACATGTGGACATGAAAGAAAAAACCTCCTACAGAGAGGGATGAAAAAAAAAGTGGGATGTGCTAAAACATCATGGTCCAAGACAGTGAGCGTCGGCGGCAACACCGCACGCCTTCCTGCGTCTGGACAGATATTGCAACACAGGAGACATCGCTGCGGCTGAGCTGTGACGTAACAGGGCACGGTATCCTCTGGAACCATTGATGTAATGATCGTAGTAGTCGCTGCATGGTTCACTCATCCTGGGACGCAACTTGCTGGTGCCCTCAAGTGAGGCGTCGTCAGTACTCGGCAACTGGGTAGGACTTCTGGCAAACTGGTACTGTCACTGGGGCTGTCACTGCCGGCAAGACTGGAGTGCGTCGTGGCAAGGACAACTCGGGCAAAACATGGGAGTCGTAACAACATACATCGTAACTGGCGTGAGCATGCTAGCAAAGTGATATCATCTTTGCGCAGGCTGCTTACTGAAGCTGTGACACGAGTCAGACAATCGCCTGCCGACAGGGCTACTGCGGCTTGAAGGTGTCATTCTCTCGTCAGAATCGAGTCATAGCTGAGGTTAATCTAAGCGTCCTTAGACTGCATTAAAAACACCACTGTACTCTCACTTCCTCTCTGTAGTTTTTTTTTTATAATTCAGTGTAAATTCTTTGCCAAAGTTTGGTATCCGAGTACCCGTGGTCACTCGAAGCCACGTGGATCACGCAAGCACTTGTGCATAAAGCCACGTGGATCTACAAGCCACATTGAGCGAGCCACATGCTGTGGTTTGCTGCCCACATCACCCCACTGATGTCACGATGTTGCCCGATGCTACCTCACGACGTCACTCACGATGCTGCCCGACGTCACCTCGCGACGTCTGCCTGACGTCACCATGTTGCCTGACGTCACCTCGTGACGTCTGCCTGGCGTCACCATGCTGCCTGACGTCACTCCAGGACGTCGCCTCGCGACGTCACCCACAACGTCTGCTTGACGTCACCCTTCAACCCACACCACGCTTACCCGCTCTCGGCGCCAACTCAACCTAGAGTCAACACGTGCCACTCTCCCTCGCGGCAAGGCCTTCCTGGGCCAGGGCAACTTAAGCGCACCGCCTGTGTACCACGAACCTCAAATAAAAAAGAAGCCTCCGGAGCCTTATCACATTTAATTAATGCACGATACACGGTGGCTTAGCGGTGGTCCCAGCGGTTGTGTTTGCCCGTGGAGAGGATGGGGAAGGAAGATGTTGTCTTAACTTCACCGCCCCATACAAAAAGCATCCGTCTCTACGCATTCTCCTGAAGTCGTGTCTGCAGGTTTCATCGTTCAGACACAGGATCAGCAGGATCCGGGCAGAAATTTGCTGAATTTTCCTCGAGAAATCGAAGTGGCGTCCCCGTCCCCTGCAACTCTACGCCACAGCATCCCACCGTTATTACCATTTATAATTGAATAATTAATTAATTACGCGGAGTGATCAAAGCGGGATTCAATGATACTCTTCGGAGGCCTCTTACGTTATTTGTGGTTCGTGGTACACAGGAAGTGTGTTTTAAGTTGCCCTGGCCAAGGAGGTCCATGCAGCGAGACAGAGAGGATTGGACCTTGTTGTCTCTAGGTTCAGTTGGCGCCGAGTGAGGGCAATGCAGGCGTGGTACGAGCTGACCTGGGTATGCCCAAAGAGGCATATCCAGCTCTGGTGAAAGGGTGATAACTAGCCATGTAGGCTTACTGTCTACAGGTGGTGATAGTGGTTGTGATGGTGGTAGTTGTGGTGATAATGGCTGTGTTGGTGGTATTGATGGTAATGGTGGTGATAGTGGTTGTGGTGTTAATGGTAGTGGTGATGATAATGGCTGTGAGAATGGTGGTTGTGGTGATGGTAATAGTGAGGATGGTGGTGGTAATGTTGGTAGTGGTGGTGGCGGGCGCATTGGTAGTGGTGGTGATGATGATAGTGATTGCTACTCACTAAACCAGCACCACCCCAATCCACATCCATCACCAGCCACAAAACAGCCACCACCACCATTCTCAACTAGCACCATCCTTAACGCCCAACTCCCACCATCCACCACCATCATCCACATCAACCACCACCACCACTATCATTCACATCAGCCACTCAACACCACCACCATCATCATCATCACCTATATCAACCACGTACCACCACCAACATCATCATTATCCACAAGAACCACTACCATTCACAACCACCACAACAACTACCACCACCACCTTTCACTGCTCACATATTTCCATATCAACTTCATAAAAATTTCCTGCACATTTGAAAGTTTTTTCTAACTTCTAAATTTAGTCAAAAGATGATAAAAAAAAGAAATAATTAATAACAGTTATTCTTCTGCTTGATGGTAATGAGTTATTATTTGTTTCAGTATGAATATCAGAAATGTATTTATCCTTACAGGAAAAGTATAGAAACTTTTCCTTTGTTCTTTGATATTTAGTGGCAAGTAAAAAGTATATACACTTTTTCTTTGCTTGGCACATGAGTAATGAAAAATAATTATGTAAAAAATTATCTCTGTTCATCTGTAGATAAAAGTAACAGAAATGTGTTACCTCCTGTTTTGTCTTCACATTAACAGGTAAATAAATAAATAAATAAATAAATAATAGAATGAAGGAGAAACATACACTGCAGGGTGTGTGTCCCACAGACATGACACTGACAACAGCAGAGTGTGTGTCCCACAGACATGACACTGACAACAGCAGAGTGTGTGTCCCACAGACACGACACTGACAACAGCAGGGTGTGTGTTCCACACACACGACACTGACAACAGCAGGGTGTGTGTCCCACAGACATGACACTGACAACAGCAGGGTGTGTGTCCCACAGACATGACACTGACAACAGCAGGGTGTGTGTCCCACAGACACGACACTGACAACAGCAGGGTGTGTGTCCCACAGACATGACACTGACAACAGCAGGGTGTGTGTTCCACACACACGACACTGACAACAGCAGGGTGTGTGTCCCACAGACACGACACTGACAACAGCAGGGTGTGTGTTCCACACACACGACACTGACAACAGCAGGGTGTGTGTTCCACACACACGACACTGACAACAGCAGGGTGTGTGTTCCACACACACGACACTGACAACAGCAGGGTGTGTGTCCCACAGACACGACACTGACAACAGCAGGGTGTGTGTTCCACACACACGACACTGACAACAGCAGGGTGTGTGTCCCACACACACAACACTGACAACAGCAGGGTGTGTGTCCCACACACACGACACTGACAACAGCAGGGTGTGTGTCCCACAGACACGACACTGACAACAGCAGGGTGTGTGTCCCACAGACACGACACTGACAACAGTAGGGTGTGTGTCCCACAGACACGACACTGACAACAGTAGGGTGTGTGTCCCACAGACACGACACTGACAACAGCAGGGTGTGTCCCACAGACACGACACTGACAACAGCAGGGTGTGTGTCCCACAGACACGACACTGACAACAGTAGGGTGTGTGTCCCACAGACACGACACTGACAACAGCAGGGTGTGTGTCCCACACACACGACACTGACAACAGCAGACAACAGCAGGTGTGTGTCCCACAACAGCAGAGTGTGTGTCCCACACACACGACACTGACAACAGCAGAGTGTGTGTCCCACACACACGACACTGACAACAGCAGGGTGTGTGTCCCACAGACATGACACTGACAACAGCAGGGTGTGTGTCCCACAGACATGACAACAGCAGGGTGTGTGTCCCACAACACTGACACAGCAGGGTGACAACAGACAGGGTGTGTGTCCCACAGACACGACACTGACAACAGTAGGGTGTGTGTCCCACAGACACGACACTGACAACAGCAGGGTGTGTGTCCCACAGACACGACACTGACAACAGTAGGGTGTGTGTCCCACAGACCCGACACTGACAACAGCAGACAACAGAGTGTGTGTCCCACACACACGACACTGACAACAGTAGGGTGTGTGTCCCACACACACGACACTGACAACAGTAGGGTGTGTGTCCCACACACACGACACTGACAACAGCAGGGTGTGTGTCCCACACACACGACACTGACAACAGCAGGGTGTGTGTCCCACACACACGACACTGACAACAGCAGGGTGTGTGTCCCACACACACGACACTGACAACAGTAGGGTGTGTGTCCCACACACACGACACTGATAACAGCAGGGTGTGTGCATCACGCAAAGGACACTGACAACAGTAGGTTGTGTGTCCCACACACACAACACTGACAACAGCAGGGTGTGTGTCCCACAGACACGACACTGACAACAGCAGGGTGTGTGTCCCACACACACGACACTGACAACAGCAGGGTGTGTGTCCCACACACACGACACTGACAACAGCAGGGTGTGTGTCCCACACACACGACACTGACAACAGCAGGGTGTGTGTCCCACACACACGACACTGACAACAGCAGGGTGTGTGTCCCACACACACGACACTGACAACAGCAGGGTGTGTGTCCCACACACACGACACTGACAACAGCAGGGTGTGTGTTCCACACACACGACACTGACAACAGCAGGGTGTGTGTCCCACAGACACGACACTGACAACAGCAGGGTGTGTGTCCCACACACACACAACACTGACAACAGCAGGGTGTGTGTCCCACAGACAAGACACTGACAACAGCAGGGTGTGTGTCCCACACACACGACACTGACAACAGCAGGGTGTGTGTCCCACACACACTACACTGACAACAGCAGGGTGTGTGTCCCAAACACACGACACTGACAACAGCAGGGTGTGTGTCCCACACACACGACACTGACAACAGCAGGGTGTGTGTCCCACACACACGACACTGACAACAGCAGGGTGTGTGTCCCACACACACAACACTGACAACAGCAGGGTGTGTGTCCCACACACACGACACTGACAACAGCAGGGTGTGTGTCCCACACACACGACACTGACAACAGCAGGGTGTGTGTACCACACACACGACACTGACAACAGCAGAGTGTGTGTCCCACACACAACACTGACAACACCAGGTCGTGTGTCCTACACACACGACACTGACAACAGCAGGGTGCGTGTACCACACACACGACACTGACAACACCAGGGTGTGTGTACCACACACACGACACTGACAACAGCAGGGTGTGTGTCCCACACACACGACACTGACAACAGCAGGGTGTGTGTCCCACACACACGACACTGACAACAGCAGGGTGTGTGTCCCACACACACGACACTGACAACAGCAGGGTGTGTGTCCCACACACACGACACTGACAACAGCAGGGTGTGTGTCCCACACACACGACACTGACAACAGCAGGGTGTGTGTCCCACACACACGACACTGACAACAGCAGGGTGTGTGTCCCTCACACACGACACTGACAACAGCAGGATGTGTGTCCCACACACACAACACTGACAACAGCAGAGTGGGTGTCCCACACACACGACACTGACAACAGCAGGGTGTGTGTCCCACACACACAACACTGACAACAGCAGGGTGTGTGTCCCACACACACGACACTGACAACAGCAGGGTGTGTGTCCCACACACACGACACTGACAACAGCAGAGAGTGTGACCCACACACACGACACTGACAACAGCAGGGTGTGTGTCCCACACACACGACACTGACAACAGCAGGGTGTGTGTCCCACACACACGACACTGACAACAGCAGGGTGTGTGTCCCACACACACGACACTGACAACAGCAGGGTGTGTGTCCCACACGCACAACAAAGACAACAGCAGGGTGTGTGTCCCACACACACGACACTGACAACAGCAGGGTGTGTGTTCCTCACACACGACACTGACAACAGCAGGATGTGTGTCCCACACACACGACACTGACAACAGCAGGGAGTGTGTCAAACACACACGACACTGACAACAGCAGGGCGTGTGTATCACACGCACGACACTGACAACAGCAGGGTGTGTGTCCCACACACACAACACTGACAACAGCAGGGTGTGTGTCCCACACACACAACACTGACAACAGCAGGGTGTGTGTCCCACACACACGACACTGACAACAGCAGGGTGTGTGTCCCACACACACGACACTGACAACAGCAGGGTGTGTGTCCCACACACACAACACTGACAACAGCAGGGTGTGTGTCCCACACACACGACACTGACAACAGCAGGGTGTGTGTCCCACACACACAACACTGACAACAGCAGGGTGTGTGTCCCACACACACGACACTGACAACAGCAGGGTGTGTGTCCCACACACACAACACTGACAACAGCAGGGTGTGTGTCCCACACACACAACACTGACAACAGCAGGGTGTGTGTCCCACACACACAACACTGACAACAGCAGGGTGTGTGTCCCACACACACAACACTGACAACAGCAGGGTGTGTGTCCCACACACACAACACTGACAACAGCAGGGTGTGTGTCTCACACACACAACACTGACAACAGCAGGGTGTGTGTCCCACACACACAACACTGACAACAACAGGGCGTGTGTCCCACACACACGACACTGACAACAACAGGGCGTGTGTATCACACACACGACATTGACAACAGCAGAGCGTGTATACCACACACACGATACTGACAACAGCAGGGCGTGTGTATCACACACAAGACACTGACAACAGCAGGGTGTGTGTCCCACACACACAACACTGACAACAGCAGGGGGTGTGTCCCACACACACGACACTGACAACAGTGTGTGTCCCACACACACGACACTGACAACAGCAGGGTGCGTGTACCACACACACGACACTGACAACAGCAGGGTGTGTGTACCACACACACACACACTGACACTGACAACAACAGCAGACAACAGCAGTGTGTGTCCCACACACACACTGACAACAGCAGGGACACACACACGACACTGACAACAGCAGGTGTGTGTCCCACACACACAACACTGACACTGACAACACCAGGGTGTGTGTCCCACTCACCCGACACTGACAACAGCAGGGTGTGTGTCCCACACACACGACACTGACAACAGCAGGGTGTGTGTCACACACACGACACTGACAACAGCAGGGTGTGTGTGACCAGCAGGGTGTGTGTCACACACGACACTGACAACAGCAGGGTGTGTGTCCCAAACACACGACACTGACAACAGCAGGGTGTGTGTACCACACACACGACACTGACAACAGCAGGGTGTGTGTACCACACACACGACACTGACAACAGCAGAGTGTGTGTTCCACACACACGACACTGACACAACAGGGTGTGTGTCCCAAACACACGACACTGACAACAACAGGGTGTGTGTCCCACTCACCAGACACTGACAACAGCAGGGTGTGTGTCCCACACACACGACTGACAACAGCAGGGACAACACACGACAGACAACAGCAGGGTGTGTCCCACACACACGACACTGACAACAGCAGGGTGTGTGACACTGACAACAGCAGGGTGTGTGTCCACACACACAACACTGACAACAGCAGGGTGTGTGTCCCACACGCACGACACTGACAACAGCAGGGTGTGTGTCCCACACACACTGACACTGACAACAGAAGGGTGTGTGTCCCACACACACAACACTGACAACAGCAGGGTGTGTGTCCCACACACACGACACTGACAACAGCAGGGTGTGTGTCCCACACACACGACACTGACAACAGCAGGGTGTGTGTCCCACACACACGACACTGACAACAGCAGAGTGTGTGTCCCACACACACGACACTGACAACAGCAGAGTGTGTGTTCCACACACACGACACTGACAACAGCAGGGTGTGTGTCCCACACACACGACACTGACAACAGCAGAGTGTGTGTTCCACACACACGACACTGACAACAGCAGGGTGTGTGTCCCAAACACACGACACTGACAACAGCAGGGTGTGTGTCCCACACACACGACACTGACAACAGCAGGGTGTGTGTCCCACACACACGACACTGACAACAGCAGGGTGTGTGTCCCACACACACAACACTGACAACAGCAGGGTGTGTGTCCCACACACACGACACTGACAACAGCAGGGTGTGTGTCCCACACACACACGACACTGACAACAGCAGGGTGTGTGTCCCTCACACACGACACTGACAACAGCAGGGTGTGTGTCCCACACACACGACACTGACAACAGCAGGGTGTGTCCCACACACACGACACTGACAACAGCAGGGTGTGTGTCCCACACACACGACACTGACAACAGCAGGGTGTGTGTCCCACACACACGACACTGACAACAGCAGGGTGTGTGTCCCACACACACGACACTGACAACAGCAGGGTGTGTGTCCCACACACACAACACTGACAACAGCAGGGTGTGTGTACCACACACACGACACTGACAACAGCAGGGTGTGTGTACCACACACACGACACTGACAACAGCAGAGTGTGTGTCCCACACACACAACACTGACAACAGCAGGGTGTGTGTACCTCACACACGACACTGACAACAGCAGAGTGTGTGTCCCACACACACGACACTGACAACAGCAGGGTGTGTGTGACAACAGCAGGGCGTGTGTATCACACACACGACACTGACAACAGCAGGGTGTGTGTCCCACACACACGACACTGACAACAGCAGGGTGTGTGTACCACACACACGACACTGACAACAGCAGAGTGTGTGTCCCACACACACGACACTGACAACAGCAGGGTGATTGTCCCAAACACACGACACTGACAACAGCAGGGTGTGTGTCCCACACACAAAACACTGACAACAGCAGGGTGCGTGTCCCACTGACAACAGCAGGGTGCGTGTCCCACACACACAACACTGACAACAGCAGGGTGTGTGTACCACACACACGACACTGACAACAGCAGGGTGTGTGTACCACACACACGACACTGACAACAGCAGAGTGTGTGTCCCACACACAACACTGACAACTGCAGGGTGTGTGTACCACACACACGACACTGACAACACCAGGTCGTGTGTCCCACACACACGACACTGACAACAGCAGGGTGCGTGTACCACACACACGACACTGACAACAGCAGGGTGTGTGTATCACACACACGACACTGACAACAGCAGGGTGTGTGTCCCACACACACGACACTGACAACAGCAGGGCGTGTGTCCCACACACACGACACTGACAACAGCAGGGTGTGTGTCCCACACACACGACACTGACAACAGCAGGGTGTGTGTCCCACACACAACACTGACAACAGCAGGGTGTGTGTCCCACACACACAACACTGACAACAGCAGGGTGTGTGTCCCACACACACAACACTGACAACAGCAGGGTGTGTGTCCCACACACACAACACTGACAACAGCAGGCTGTGTGTCCCACACACACGGCACTGACAACAGCAGGGTGTGTGTCCCACACACACAATACTGACAACAACAGGGTGTGTCCCACACACACAACACTGACAACAGCAGGGTGTGTGTCCCACACACACAACAATGACAACAGCAGGGTGTGTGTCCCACACACACGACACTGACAACAGCAGGGTGTGTGTCCCTCACACACGACACTGACAACAGCAGGATGTGTGTCCCACACACACAACACTGACAACAGCAGAGTGGGTGTCCCACACACAGCAGGGCGTGTGTATCACACACAAGACACTGACAACAGCAGGGTGTGTGTCCCACACACACAACACTGACAACAGCAATGCGTGTGTATCACACACAAGACACTGACAACAGCAGGGTGTGTGTCCCACACACACAACACTGACAACAGCAGGGTGTGTGTCCCACACACACGACACTGACAACAGCAGGGTGTGTGTACCACACACACGACACTGACAACAGCAGGGTGTGTGTCCCACACACACGACACTGACAACAGCAGGGTGTGTGTACCACACACACGACACTGACAACAGCAGAGTGTGTGTCCCACACACAACACTGACAACTGCAGGGTGTGTGTACCACACACACGACACTGACAACAGCAGAGTGTGTGTCCCACACACACGACACTGACAACAGCAGGGTGATTGTCCCAAACACACGACACTGACAACAGCAGGGTGTGTGTCCCACACACAAAACACTGACAACAGCAGGGTGCGTGTCCCACACACACAACACTGACAACAGCAGGGTGTGTGTACCACACACACGACACTGACAACAGCAGGGTGTGTGTCCCTCACACACGACACTGACAACAGCAGGATGTGTGTCCCACACACACAACACTGACAACAGCAGGGTGTGTGTCCCACATACACGGCACTGACAACAGCAGGGTGTGTGTCCCACACACACGACACTGACAACAGCAGGGTGTGTGTACCACACACACGACAGCAGGGTGACACTGACAACAGCAGGGTGTGTGTATCCACACATACGACACTGACACCAGCAGGGTGTGTGTCCCACACACACGACACTGACAACAGCAGGGTGTGTGTCCCACACACACGACACTGACAACAGCAGGGTGTGTGTCCCACACACACAACACTGACAACAGCAGGGTGTGTGTCCCACACGCACAACAAAGACAACAGCAGGGTGTGTGTCCCACACACACGACACTGACAACAGCAGGGTGTGTGTACCACACACACGACACTGACAACAGCAGAGTGTGTGTCACACACATACAACATTGACAACAGCAGGGTGTGTGTACCACACACACGACACTGACAACAGCAGGGTGTGTGTACCACACACACGACACTGACAACAGCAGGGTGTGTGTCCCACACACACGACACTGACAACAGCAGGGCGTGTGTATCACACACACGACACTGACAACAGCAGGGTGTGTGTACCACACACACGACACTGACAACAGCAGGGCGTGTGTATCACACACACGACACTGACAACAGCAGGGTGTGTGTCCCACACACACAACAACAGGGCGTGTGTATCACACACACGACATTGACAACAGCAGGGTGTGTGTCCCACACACACGACACTGACAACAGCAGGGTGTGTGTCCCTCACACACGACACTGACAACAGCAGGATGTGTGTCCCACACACACAACACTGACAACAGCAGGGTGTGTGTCCCACATACACGGCACTGACAACAGCAGGGTGTGTCCCACACACACAATACTGACAACAACAGGGTGTGTCCCACACACACAACACTGACAACAGCAGGGTGTGTGTACCACACACACGACACTGACAACAGCAGGGTGTGTGTCCCACACACACAACACTGACAACAGCAGGGTGTGTGTACCACACACACGACACTGACAACAGCAGGGTGTGTGTCCCACACACACGACACTGACAACAGCAGGGTGTGTGTCCCACACACACGACACTGACAACAGCAGGGCGTGTGTATCACACACACGACACTGACAACAGCAGGGTGTGTGTACCACACACACGACACTGACAACAGGAGAGTGTGTGTCCCACACACACAACACTGACTCACGCTGTGTTGCTGACTCAGTGATGTGATGCTCACTGACTCACGCTGTGTTGCTGACTCAGTGATATGATGCTCACTGACTCACGCTGTGTTGCTGACTCAGTGATGTGATGCTCACTGACTCACGCTGTGTTGCTGACTCAGTGATGTGATGCTCACTGACTCACGCTGTGTTGCTGACTCAGTGATGTGATGCTCACTGACTCACGCTGTGTTGCTGACTCAGTGATGTGATGCTCACTGACTCACGCTGTGTTGCTGACTCAGTGATGTGATGCTCACTGACTCACGCTGTGTTGCTGACTCAGTGATGCTCACTGACTCACGCTGTGTTGCTGACTCAGTGATGTGATGCTCACTGACTCACGCTGTGTTGCTGACTCAGTGACTCAGACTCACGACTCAGTGATGTGATGCTCACTGACTCACGCTGTGTTGCTGACTCAGTGATGTGATGCTCACTGACTCAGTGATGTGATGCTCACTGCTGCTGTTGCTAACTCAGTGATGTGATGCTCACTGACTCACGCTGTGTTGCTGACTCAGTGATGTGATGCTCACTGACTCACGCTGTGTTGCTGACTCAGTGATGTGATGCTCACTGACTCACGCTGTGTTGCTGACTCAGTGATGTGATGCTCACTGACTCACGCTGTGTTGCTGACTCAGTGATGTGATGCTCACTGACTCACGCTGTGTTGCTGACTCAGTGATGTGATGCTCACTGACTCACGCTGTGTTGCTGACTCAGTGATGTGGTGCTCACTGACTCACGCTGTGTTGCTGACTCAGTGATGTGATGCTTACTCAGTGATGTGATGCTCACTGACTCACGCTGTGTTGCTGACTCAGTGATGTGATGCTCACTGACTCACGCTGTGTTGCTGACTCAGTGATGTGATGCTCACTGACTCACGCTGTGTTGCTGACTCAGTGATGTGATGCTCACTGACTCACGCTTCTTGTTGCTGACTCTGTGATGTGATGCTCACTGACTCACTGTGTTGCTGTGATTGATGCTCACTGACTCAGTGATGTGATGCTCACTTACTCACGCTGTGTTGCTGACTCAGTGATGTGATGCTCACTGACTCACGCTGTGTTGCTGACTCAGTGATGTGATGCTCACTGACTCACGCTGTGTTGCTGACTCAGTGATGTGATGCTCACTGACTCACGCTGTGTTGCTGACTCAGTGATGAGATGCTCACTGACTCAGCTATGTTGCTGACTCAGTGATGTGATGCTCACTGACTCACGCTGTGTTGCTGACTCAGTGATGTGATGCTCACTGACTCACGCTGTGTTGCTGACTCAGTGATGTGATGCTCACTGACTCACGCTGTGTTGCTGACTCAGTGATGTGATGCTCACTGACTCACGCTGTGTTGCTGACTCAGTGATGTGATGCTCACTGACTCACGCTGTGTTGCTGACTCAGTGATGTGATGCTCACTGACTCACGCTGTGTTGCTGACTCAGTGATGTGATGCTCACTGACTCACGCTGTGTGACTCAGTGATGTGATGCTGACTCAGTGACTCAGTGATGCTCACTGACTCACGCTGTGTTGCTGACTCAGTGATGTGATGCTCACTGACTCACGCTGTGTTGCTGACTCAGTGATGTGATGCTCACTGACTCACGCTGTGTTGCTGACTCAGTGATGTGATGCTCACTGACTCACGCTGTGTTGCTGACTCAGTGATGCTGATGTGATGCTCACTGACTCACGCTGTGTTGCTGACTCAGTGATGTGATGCTCACTGACTCACGCTGTGTTGCTGACTCAGTGATGTGATGCTCACTGACTCACGCTGTGTTGCTGACTCAGTGATGTGATGCTCACTGACTCACGCTGTGTTGCTGACTGAGTGATGTGATGCTCAGTGATGTGATGCTCACTGACTCACGCTGTGTTGCTGACTCAGTTATGTGATGCTCACTGACTCACGCTGTGTTGCTGACTCACTGATGTGATGCTCACTGACTCACGCTGTGTTGCTGACTGTGTGATGCTGACTCACGCTGTGTTGCTGAGTGATGTGATGCTCACTGACTCACGCTGTGTTGCTGACTCAGTGATGTGATGCTCACTGACTCACGCTGTGTTGCTGACTCAGTGATGTGATGCTCACTGACTCACGCTGTGTTGCTCACTGACTCAGTGATGTGATGCTCACTGACTCACGCTGTGTTGCTGACTCAGTGATGTGATGCTCACTGACTCACGCTGTGTTGCTGACTCAGTGATGTGATGCTCACTGACTCACGCTGTGTTGCTGACTCAGTGATGTGATGCTCACTGACTCACGCTGTGTTGCTGACTCAGTGATGTGATGCTCACTGACTCACGCTGTGTTGCTGACTCAGTGATGTGATGCTCACTGACTCACTCTGTGTTGCTGACTCAGTGATGTGATGCTCACTGACTCACGCTGTGTTGCTGACTCAGTGATGTGATGCTCACTGACTCACGCTGTGTTGCTGGCTCAGTGATGTGATGCTCACTGACTCACGCTGTGTTGCTGACTCAGTGATGTGATGCTCACTGACTCACGCTGTGTTGCTGACTCAGTGATGTGATGCTCACTGACTCACGCTGTGTTGCTGACTCAGTGATGTGATGCTCACTGACTCACGCTGTGTTGCTGACTCAGTGATGTGATGCTCACTGACTCACGCTGTGTTGCTGACTCAGTGATGTGATGCTCACTGACTCACGCTGTGTTGCTGACTCAGTGATGTGATGCTCACTGACTCAGTGATGTGATGCTCACTGCTGTGTTGCTGACTCAGTGATGTGATGCTCACTGACTCACGCTGTGTTGCTGACTCAGTGATGTGATGCTCACTGACTCACGCTGTGTTGCTGACTCAGTGATGTGATGCTCACTGACTCACGCTGTGTTGCTGACTCAGTGATGTGATGCTCACTGACTCAGTGTTGCTGACTGTGATGTGATGCTCACTGACTCACGCTGTGTTGCTGACTCAGTGATGTGATGCTCACTGACTCACGCTGTGTTGCTGACTCAGTGATGTGATGCTCACTGACTCACGCTGTGTTGCTGACTCAGTGATGTGATGCTCACTGACTCACGCTGTGTTGCTGACTCAGTGATGTGATGCTCACTGACTCACGCTGTGTTGCTGACTCAGTGATGTGATGCTGTGTTGCTGACTCAGTGATGTGATGCTCACTGACTCACGCTGTTGTTGTTGTGATGTGCTGCTGACTCAGTGATGTGATGCTCACTGACTCACGCTGTGTTGCTGACTCAGTGATGTGATGCTCACTGACTCACGCTGTGTTGCTGACTCAGTGATGTGATGCTCACTGACTCACGCTGTGTTGCTGACTCAGTGATGTGATGCTCACTGACTCACGCTGTGTTGCTGACTCAGTGATGTGATGCTCACTGACTCACGCTGTGTTGCTGACTCAGTGATGTGATGCTCACTGACTCACGCTGTGTTGCTGACTCAGTGATGTGATGCTCACTGACTCACGCTGTGTTGCTGACTCAGTGATGTGATGCTCACTGACTCACGCTGTGTTGCTGACTCAGTGATGTGATGCTCACTGACTCACGCTGTGTTGCTGACTCAGTGATGTGATGCTCACTGACTCACGACTCAGTGATGCTCACTGACTCACGCTGTGTTGCTGACTCAGTGATGTGATGCTCACTGACTCATGCTGTGTTGCTGACTCAGTGATGTGATGCTCACTGACTGTGTTGCTGACTCAGTGATGTGATGCTCACTGACTCACGCTGCTGTGTTGTGATGCTCACTGACTCAATGATGTGATGCTCACTGACTCACGCTGTGTTGCTGACTCAGTGATGTGATGCTCACTGACTCACGCTGTGTTGCTGACTCAGTGATGTGATGCTCACTGACTCACGCTGTGTTGCTGACTCAGTGATGTGATGCTCACTGACTCACGCTGTGTTGCTGACTCATTGATGTGATGTGATGCTCACTGACTCACGCTGTGTTGCTGACTCAGTGATGTGATGATCACTGACTCACGCTGTGTTGCTGACTCAGTGATGTGATGCTCACTGACTCACGCTGTGTTGCTGACTCAGTGATGTGATGCTCACTGACTCACGCTGTGTTGCTGACTCAGTGATGTGATGCTCACTGACTCACGCTGTGTTGCTGACTCAGTGATGTGATGCTCACTGACTCACGCTGTGTTGCTGACTCAGTGATGTGATGCTCACTGACTCACGCTGTGTTGCTGACTCAGTGATGTGATGCTCACTGACTCACGCTGTGTTGCTGACTCAGTGATGTGATGCTCACTGACTCAGTGATGTGATGCTCACTGACTCACGCTGCTGTGATGTGCTGACTCAGTGATGTGATGCTCACTGACTCACGCTGTGTTGCTGACTCAGTGATGTGATGCTCACTGACTCACGCTGTGTTGCTGACTCAGTGATGTGATGCTCACTGACTCACGCTGTGTTGCTGACTCAGTGATGTGATGCTCACTGACTCACGCTGTGTTGCTGACTCAGTGATGTGATGCTCACTGACTCACGCTGTGTTGCTGACTCAGTGATGTGATGCTCACTGACTCACGCTGTGTTGCTTAGTGATGTGATGCTCAGTGATGTGATGCTCACTGACTCACGCTGTGTTGCTGACTCAGTGATGTGATGCTCACTGACTCACGCTGTGTTGCTGACTCAGTGATGTGATGCTCACTGACTCACGCTGTGTTGCTGACTCAGTGATGTGATGCTCACTGACTCACGCTGTGTTGCTGATGTGATGCTCAGACTCACGCTGTGTTGCTGATGTGATGTGATGCTCACTGACTCACGCTGTGTTGCTGACTCAGTGATGTGATGCTCACTGACTCACGCTGTGTTGCTGACTCAGTGATGTGATGCTGTGATCAGTGATGTGATGCTCACTGACTCACGCTGTGTTGCTGACTCAGTGATGTGATGCTCACTGACTCACGCTGTGTTGCTGACTCAGTGAGTGATGTGATGCTGACTCACGCTGCGTTGCTGACTCAGTGATGTGATGCTCATTGACTCACGGTGAGTTGCTGACTCAGTGATGTGATGCTCACTGACTCACGCTGTGTTGCTGACTCAGTGATGTGATGCTCACTGACTCACGCTGTGTTGCTGACTCAGTGATGTGATGCTCACTGACTCACGCTGTGTTGCTGACTCAGTGATGTGATGCTCACTGACTCACGCTGTGTTGCTGACTCAGTGATGTGATGCTCACTGACTCACGCTGTGTTGCTGACTCAGTGATGTGATGCTCACTGACTCACGCTGTGTTGCTGACTCAGTGATGTGATGCTCACTGACTCACGCTGTGTTGCTGACTCAGTGATGTGATGCTCACTGACTCACGCTGTGTTGCTGACTCAGTGATGTGATGCTCACTGACTCACGCTGTGTTGCTGACTCAGTGATGTGATGCTCACTGACTCACGCTGTGTTGCTGACTCAGTGATGTGATGCTCAGTGACTCACGCTGTGTTGCTGTCTCAGTGATGTGATGCTCATTGACTCACGCTGTGTTGCTGACTCAGTGATGTGATGCTCACTGACTCACGCTGTGTTGCTGACTCAGTGATGTGATGCTCACTGACTCACGCTGTGTTGCTGACTCAGTGATGTGATGCTCACTGACTCACGCTGTGTTGCTGACTCAGTGATGTGATGCTCACTGACTCACGCTGTGTTGCTGACTCAGTGATGTGATGCTCACTGACTCACGCTGTGTTGCTGACTCAGTGATGTGATGCTCACTGACTCACGCTGTGTTGCTGACTCAGTGATGTGATGCTCACTGACTCACGCTGTGTTGCTGACTCAGTGATGTGATGCTCACTGACTCACGCTGTGTTGCTGACTCAGTGATGTGATGCTCACTGACTCACGCTGTGTTGCTGACTCAGTGATGTGATGCTCACTGACTCACGCTGTGTTGCTGACTCAGTGATGTGATGCTCACTGACTCACGCTGTGTTGCTGACTCAGTGATGTGATGCTCACTGACTCACGCTGTGTTGCTGACTCAGTGATGTGATGCTCACTGACTCACGCTGTGTTGCTGACTCAGTGATGTGATGCTCACTGACTCACGCTGTGTTGCTGACTCAGTGATGTGATGCTCACTGACTCACGCTGTGTTGCTGACTCAGTGATGTGATGCTCACTGACTCACGCTGTGTTGCTGACTCAGTGATGTGATGCTCACTGACTCACGCTGTGTTGCTGACTCAGTGATGTGATGCTCACTGACTCACGCTGTGTTGCTGACTCAGTGATGTGATGCTCACTGACTCACGCTGTGTTGCTGACTCAGTGATGTGATGCTCACTGACTCACGCTGTGTTGCTGACTCAGTGATGTGATGCTCACTGACTCACGCTGTGTTGCTGACTCAGTGATGTGATGCTCACTGACTCACGCTGTGTTGCTGACTCAGTGATGTGATGCTCACTGACTCACGCTGTGCTGATGTGATGCTCTCTGACTCAGTGATGTGATGCTCACTGACTCACGCTGTGTTGCTGACTCAGTGATGTGATGCTCACCGACTCACGCTCTGTTGCTGACTCAGTGATGTGATGCTCACTGACTCACGCTGTGTTGCTGACTCAGTGATGTGATGCTCACTGACTCACGCTGTGTTGCTGACTCAGTGATGTGATGCTCACTGACTCACGCTGTGTTGCTGACTCAGTGATGTGATGCTCACTGACTCACGCTGTGTTGCTGACTCAGTGATGTGATGCTCACTGACTCACGCTGTGTTGCTGACTCAGTGATGTGATGCTCACTGACTCACGCTGTGTTGCTGACTCAGTGATGTGATGCTCACTGACTCACGCTGTGTTGCTGACTCAGTGATGTGATGCTCACTGACTCACGCTGTGTTGCTGACTCAGTGATGTGATGCTCACTGACTCACGCTGTGTTGCTGACTCAGTGATGTGATGCTCACTGACTCACGCTGTGTTGCTGACTCAGTGATGTGATGCTCACTGACTCACGCTGTGTGATGTGATGCTCACTGACTCACTGACTCAGTGATGTGATGCTCACTTACTCACGCTGTGTTGCTGACTCAGTGATGTGATGCTCACTGACTCACGCTGTGTTGCTGACTCAGTGATGTGATGCTCACTGACTCACGCTGTGTTGCTGACTCAGTGATGTGATGCTCACTGACTCACGCTGTGTTGCTGACTCAGTGACGTGATGCTCACTGACTCACGCTGTGTTGCTGACTCAGTGATGTGATGCTCACTGACTCACGCTGTGTTGCTGACTCAGTGATGTGATGCTCACTGACTCACGCTGTGTTGCTGACTCAGTGATGTGATGCTCACTGACTCACGCTGTGTTGCTGACTCAGTGATGTGATGCTCACTGACTCACGCTGTGTTGCTGACTCAGTGATGTGATGCTCACTGACTCACGCTGTGTTGCTGACTCAGTGATGTGATGCTCACTGACTCACGCTGTGTTGCTGACTCAGTGATGTGATGCTCACTGACTCACGCTGTGTTGCTGACTCAGTGATGTGATGCTCACTGACTCACGCTGTGTTGCTGACTCAGTGATGTGATGCTCACTGACTCACGCTGTGTTGCTGACTCAGTGATGTGATGCTCACTGACTCACGCTGTGTTGCTGACTCAGTGATGTGATGCTCACTGACTCACGCTGTGTTGCTGACTCAGTGATGTGATGCTCACTGACTCACGCTGTGTTGCTGACTCAGTGATGTGATGCTCACTGACTCACGCTGTGTTGCTGACTCAGTGATGTGATGCTCACTGACTCACTGTGTTGCTGTCAGTGATGCTGACTCAGTGATGTGATGCTCACTGACTCACGCTGTGTTGCTGACTCAGTGATGTGATGCTCACTGATGTGATGCTCACTGACTCACGCTGTGTTGCTGACTCAGTGATGTGATGCTCACTGACTCACGCTGTGTTGCTGACTCAGTGATGTGATGCTCACTGACTCACGCTGTGTTGCTGACTCAGTGATGTGATGCTCACTGACTCACGCTGTGTTGCTGACTGTGACTCAGTGATGTGATGCTCACTGACTCACTGCTGACTGTTGTTGACTCAGTGATGTGATGCTCACTGACTCACGCTGTGTTGCTGACTCAGTTATGTGATGCTCACTTGACTGACTCAGTGATGTGATGCTCACTGACTCACGTGTGTGCTGACTCAGTGATGTGATGCTCACTGACTCACGCTGTGTTGCTGACTCAGTGATGTGATGCTCACTGACTCACGCTGTGTTGCTGACTCAGTGATGTGATGCTCACTGACTCACGCTGTGTTGCTGACTCAGTGATGTGATGCTCACTGACTCACGCTGTGTTGCTGACTCAGTGATGTGATGCTCACTGACTCACGCTGTGTTGCTGACTCAGTGATGTGATGCTCACTGACTCACGCTGTGTTGCTGACTCAGTGATGTGATGCTCACTGACTCACGCTGTGTTGCTGACTCAGTGATGTGATGCTCACTGACTCACGCTGTGTTGCTGACTCAGTGATGTGATGCTCACTGACTCACGCTGTGTTGCTGACTCAGTGATGTGATGCTCACTGACTCACGCTGTGTTGCTGACTCAGTGATGTGATGCTCACTGACTCACGCTGTGTTGCTGACTCAGTGATGTGATGCTCACTGACTCACGCTGTGTTGCTGACTCAGTGATGTGATGCTCACTGACTCACGCTGTGTTGCTGACTCAGTGATGTGATGCTCACTGACTCACGCTGTGTTGCTGACTCAGTGATGTGATGCTCACTGACTCACGCTGTGTTGCTGACTCAGTGATGTGATGCTCACTGACTCACGCTGTGTTGCTGACTCAGTGATGTGATGCTCACTGACTCACGCTGTGTTGCTGACTCAGTGATGTGATGCTCACTGACTCACGCTGTGTTGCTGACTCAGTGATGTGATGCTCACTGTGATGTGATGCTCACTGACTCACGCTGTGTTGCTGACTCAGTGATGTGATGCTCACTGACTCACGCTGTGTTGCTGACTCAGTGATGTGATGCTCACTGACTCGTGCTGTGTTGCTTACTCAGTGATGTGGTGCTCACTGACTCACGCTGTGTTGCTGACTCAGTGATGTGATGCTCACTGACTCACGCTGTGTTGCTGACTCAGTGATGTGATGCTCACTGACTCAAGCTGTGCTACTGACTCAGTGATGTGATGCTCACTGACTCAGTGATGTGATGCTCACTGACTCACGCTGTGCTACTGACTCAGTGATGTGATGCTCACTGACTCACTGACTCAGTGTGTTGCTGACTCAGTGATGTGATGCTCACTGACTCACGCTGTGTTGCTGACTCAGTGATGTGATGCTCACTGACTCACGCTGTGTTGCTGACTCAGTGATGTGATGCTCACTGACTCACGCTGTGTTGCTGACTCAGTGATGTGATGCTCACTGACTCACGCTGTGTTGCTGACTCAGTGATGTGATGCTCCCTGACTCACGCTGTGTTGGTGACTCAGTGATGTGATGCTCAATGACTCACGCTGTGTTGCTGACTCAGTGATGTGACGCTCAGTGACTCACGCTGTGTTGCTGACTCAGTGATGTGATGCTCAGTGACTCACGCTGTGTTGCTTACTCAGTGATGTGATGCTCACTGACTCACGCTGTGTTGCTGACTCAGTGATGTGATGCTCACTGACTCACGCTGTGTTGCTGACTCAGTGATGTGATGCTCACTGACTCACGCTGTGTTGCTGACTCAGTGATGTGATGCTCACTGACTCACGCTGTGTTGCTGACTCAGTGATGTGATGCTCACTGACTCACGCTGTGTTGCTGACTCAGTGATGTGATGCTCACTGACTCACGCTGTGTTGCTGACTCAGTGATGTGATGCTCACTGACTCTGTGTTGCTGACGATGTGATGCTGTGTTGCTGACTGTGATGCTCACTGACTCACGCTGTGTTGCTGACTCAGTGATGTGATGCTCACTGACTCACGCTGTGTTGCTGACTCAGTGATGTGATGCTCACTGACTCACGCTGTGTTGCTGACTCAGTGATGTGATGCTCACTGACTCACGCTGTGTTGCTGACTCAGTGATGTGATGCTCACTGACTCACGCTGTGTTGCTGACTCAGTGATGTGATGCTGACTGACTCACGCTGTGTTGATGACTCAGTGATGTGATGCTCTCACTGACTCACGCTGTGTTGCTGACTCAGTGATGTGATGCTAACTGACTCACGCTGTGTTGCTGACTGAGTGATGTGATGCTCACTGACTCACGCTGTGTTACTGACTCAGTGTGATGTGATGCTCACTGACTCACGCTGTGTTGCTGACTGCTCACTGACTCACGCTGTGTTGCTGACTCAGTGATGTGATGCTCAATGACTCACGCTGTGTTGCTGACTCAGTGATGTGATGCTGACTGACTCAATCTGTGTTGATGACTCAGTGATGTGATGCTCACTGACTCACGCTCTGTTGCTGACTCAGTTATATGATGCTCACTGACTCACGCAGTGTTGCTGACTCAGTGATGTGATGCTCACTGACTCACGCTGTGTTGCTGACTCAGTGATGTGATGCTCACTGACTCACGCTCTGTTGCAGACTCAGTGATGTGATGCTCACTGACTCACGCTGTGTTGCTGACTCAGTGATGTGATGCTCACTGACTCTCGTGTGTGCTGACTCAGTGATGTGATGCTCACTGACTCACGCTGTGTTGCTGACTCAGTGATGTGATGCTCACTGACTCACGCTGTGTTGCTGACTCAGTGATGTGATGCTCACTGACTCACGCTGTGTTGCTGACTCAGTGATGTGATGCTCACTTACTCACGCTGTGTTGCTGACTCAGTGTTGTGATGCTCACTGATGTGATGCTCACTGACGCTGTGTTGCTGACTCAGTGATGTGATGCTCACTGACTCACGCTGTGTTGCTGACTCAGTGATGTGATGCTCACTGACTCACGTGTTGCTGACTGTCAGTCACGCTGTGTTGCTGACTGCTCACTGACTCACGCTGTGTTGCTGACTCAGTGATGTGATGCTCACTTACTCACGCTGTGTTGCTGACTCAGTGATGTGATGCTCACTGACTCACGCTGTGTTGCTGACTCAGTTATGTGATGCTCACTGACTCAGTGATGTGATGCGCTGTGTTGCTGACTCAGTGATGTGATGCTCACTGACTCACGCTGTGTTGCTGTGTTGCTGACTCAGTGATGTGATGCTCACTGACTCACGCTGTGTTGCTGACTCAGTGATGTGATGCTCACTGACTCACGCTGTGTTGCTGACTCAGTGATGTGATGCTCACTGACTCACGCTGTGTTGCTGACTCAGTGATGTGATGCTCACTGACTCACGCTGTGTTGCTCAGTGATGTGATGCTCAGTGACTCACGCTGTGTTGCTGACTGATGTGATGCTCACTGACTCACGCTGTGTTGCTGACTCAGTGTGATGCTCACTGACTCACGCTGTGTTGCTGACTGTGATGTGATGCTCACTGACTCACGCTGTTTTGCTGACTCAGTGATGTGATGCTCACTGACTCACGCTGTGTTGCTGACTCAGTGATGTGATGCTCACTGACTCACGCTGTGTTGCTGACTCAGTGATGTGATGCTCACTGACTCACGCTTTGTTGCTGATGTGATGCTCACTGACTCACGCTGTGTTGCTGACTCAGTGATGTGATGCTCACTGACTCACGCTGTGTTGCTGACTCAGTGATGTGATGCTCACTGACTCACGCTGTGTTGCTGACTCAGTGATGTGATGCTCACTGACTCACGCTGTGTTGCTGACTCAGTGATGTGATGCTCAAGGACTCACGCTGTGTTGCTGACTCATTGATGTGTTGCTCACTGACTCACGCTGTGTTGCTGACTCAGTGATGTGATGATCACTGACTCACGGTGTGTTGCTGACTCAGTGATGTGATGCTCACTGACTCGCGCTGTGTTGCTAACTCAGTGATGTGATGCTCACTGACTCACGCTGTGTTGCTGACTCAGTGATGTGATGCTCACTGACTCACGCTGTGTTGCTGACTCAGTGATGTGATGCTCACTGACTCACGCTGTGTTGCTGACTCAGTGATGTGATGCTCACTGACTCAAGCTGTGTTGCTGACTCAGTGATGTGATGCTCACTGACTCACGCTGTGTTGCTGACTCAGTGATGTGATGCTCACTGACTCACGCTGTGTTGCTGACTCAGTGATGTGATGCTCACTGACTCACGCTGTGTTGCTGACTCAGTGATGTGATGCTCACTGACTCACGCTGTGTTGCTGACTCAGTGATGTGATGCTCACTGACTCACGCTGTGTTGCTGACTCAGTGATGTGATGCTCACTGACTCACGCTGTGTTGCTGACTCAGTGATGTGATGCTCACTGACTCACGCTGTGTTGCTGACTCAGTGATGTGATGCTCACTGACTCACGCTGTGTTGCTGACTCAGTGATGTGATGCTCACTGACTCACGCTGTGTTGCTGACTCAGTGATGTGATGCTCACTGACTCACGCTGTGTTGCTGACTCAGTGATGTGATGCTCACTGACTCACGCTGCGTTGCTGACTCAGTGATGTGATGCTCACTGTCTCAGGCTGTGTTGCTGACTCAGTGACGTGATGCTCACTGACTCACGCTGTGTTGCTGACTCACTGATGTGATGCTCACTGACTCACGCTGTGTTGCTGACTCAGTGATGTGATGCTCACTGACTCACGCTGTGTTGCTGACTCAGTGATGTGATGCTCACTGACTCACGCTGTGTTGCTGACTCAGTGATGTGATGCTCACTGACTCACGCTGTGTTGCTGACTCAGTGATGTGATGCTCACTGACTCACGCTCTGTTGCTGACTCAGTGATGTGATGCTCACTGACTCACGCTGTGTGTGTGTTGCTGACTGTGATGTGATGCTCACTGACTCAGCTGATCAGTGATGTGATGCTCACTGACTCACTGCTGTGTTGCTGACTCAGTGATGTGATGCTCACTGACTCACGCTGTGTTGCTGACTCAGTGATGTGATGCTCACTGACTCACGCTGTGTTGCTGACTCAGTGATGTGATGCTCACTGACTCACGCTGTGTTGCTGACTCAGTGATGTGATGCTCACTGACTCACGCTCACTCAGCTGACTGTGTGATGCTCACTGACTGACTCAGTGATGTGATGCTCACTGACTCACGCTGTGTTGCTGACTCAGTGATGTGATGCTCACTGACTCACGCTGTGTTGCTGACTCAGTGATGTGATGCTCACTGACTCACGCTGTGTTGCTGACTCAGTGATGTGATGCTCACTGACTCACGCTGTGTTGCTGACTCAGTGATGTGATGCTCACTGACTCACGCTGTGTTGCTGACTCAGTGATGTGATGCTCACTGACTCACGCTGTGTTGCTGACTCAGTGATGTGATGCTCACTGACTCACGCTGTGTTGCTGACTCAGTGATGTGATGCTCACTGACTCACGCTGTGTTGCTGACTCTGTGATGTGATGCTCACTGACTCACGCTGTGTTGCTGACTCAATGATGTGATGACTCACGTGATGTGATGCTCACTGACTCACGCTGTGTTGCTGACTCACTGACTCACGGACTCTCGCTGTGTTGCTGACTCATTGATGTGTTGCTCACTGACTCACGCTGTGTTGCTGACTCAGTGATGTGATGCTCACTGACTCACGCTGTGTTGCTGACTCAGTGATGTGATGCTCACTGACTCACGCTGTGTTGCTGACTCAGTGATGTGATGCTCACTGACTCACGCTGTGTTGCTGACTCAGTGATGTGATGCTCACTGACTCACGCTGTGTTGCTGACTCAGTGATGTGATGCTCACTGTCTCACGCTGTGTTGCTGACTCTGTGATGTGATGCTCACTGACTCACGCTGTGTTGCTGACTCAGTGATGTGATGCTCACTGACTCACGCTGTGTTGCTGACTCAGTGATGTGATGCTCACTGACTCACGCTGTGTTGCTGACTCAGTGATGTGATGCTCACTGACTCACGCTGTGTTGCTGACTCAGTGATGTGATGCTGACTCACTCATTGATGTGTTGCTCACTGACTCACGCTGTGTTGCTGACTCAGTGATGTGATGATCACTGACTCACGGTGTGTTGCTGACTCAGTGATGTGATGCTCACTGACTCGCGCTGTGTTGCTAACTCAGTGATGTGATGCTGTGTTGCTGACTGCTGTGTTGCTGACTCAGTGATGTGATGCTCACTGACTCACACTGTGTTGCTGACTCAGTGATGTGATGCTCACTGACTCACGCTGTGTTGCTGACTCAGTGATGTGATGCTCACTGACTCACGCTGTGTTTGCTGACTCAGTGATGTAATGCTCACTGACTCACGCTGTGTTGCTGACTCAGTGATGTGATGCTCACTGACTCACGCTGTGTTGCTGACTCTGTGATGCTCACTGACTCACTCACTCAGTGATGTGATGCTCACTGTGATGTGATGCTCACTGACTCACTCAGTGATGTGATGCTCACTGACTCACGCTGTGTTGCTGACTCAGTGATGTGATGCTCACTGACTCACGCTGTGTGTGCTGACTCAGTGATGTGATGCTCACTGACTCACGCTGTGTTGCTGACTCAGTGATGTGATGCTCACTGACTCACGCTGTGTTGCTGACTCAGTGATGTGATGCTCACTGACTCACGCTGTGTTGCTGACTCAGTGATGTGATGCTCACTGACTCACGCTCTGTTGCTGACTCAGTGATGTGATGCTCACTGACTCACGCTTTGTTGCTGACTCAGTAATGTGATGCTGACTCACGTTGTGTTGCTGAGTCAGTGATGTGATGCTCACTGACTCACGCTGTGTTGCTGACTCAGTGATGTGATGCTCACTGACTCAGTGATGTGATGCGCTGTGTTGCTGACTCAGTGATGTGATGCTCACTGACTCACGCTGTGTTGCTGACTCAGTGATGTGATGCTCACTGACTCACGCTGTGTTGCTGACTCAGTGATGTGATGCTCACTGACTCACGCTGTGTTGCTGACTCAGTGATGTGATGCTCACTGACTCACGCTGTGTTGCTGACTCAGTGATGTGATGCTCACTGACTCACGCTGTGTTGCTGACTCAGTGATGTGATGCTCACTGACTCACGCTGTGTTGCTGACTCAGTGATGTGATGCTCACTGACTCACGCTGTGTTGCTGACTCAGTGATGTGATGCTCACTGACTCACGCTGTGTTGCTGACTCAGTGATGTGATGCTCACTGACTCACGCTGTGTTGCTGACTCAGTGATGTGATGCTCACTGACTCACGCTGTGTTGCTGACTCAGTGATGTGATGCTCACTGACTCACGCTGTGTTGCTGACTCAGTGATGTGATGCTCACTGACTCACGCTGTGTTGCTGACTCAGTGATGTGATGCTCACTGACTCACGCTGTGTTGCTGACTCAGTGATGTGATGCTCACTGACTCAGTGTTGCTGACTCAGTGATGTGATGCTCACTGACTCACGCTGTGTTGCTGACTCAGTGATGTGATGCTCACTGACTCACGCTGTGTTGCTGACTCAGTGATGTGATGCTCACTGACTCACGCTGTGTTGCTGACTCAGTGATGTGATGCTCACTGACTCACGCTGTGTTGCTGACTCAGTGATGTGATGCTCACTGACTCACGCTGTGTTGCTGACTCAGTGATGTGATGCTCACTGACTCACGCTGTGTTGCTGACTCAGTGATGTGATGCTCACTGACTCACGCTGTGTTGCTGACTCAGTGATGTGATGCTCACTGACTCACTGACTCTCACTGACTCACGCTGTGATGTGATGCTCACTGACTCACGCTGTGTTGCTGACTCAGTGATGTGATGTGATGCTCACTGACTCACGCTGTGTTGCTGACTCAGTGATGTGATGCTCACTGACTCACGCTGTGTTGCTGACTCAGTGATGTGATGCTCACTGACTCACGCTGTGTTGCTGACTCAGTGATGTGATGCTCACTGACTCACGCTGTGTTGCTGACTCAGTGATGTGATGCTCACTGACTCACGCTGTGTTGCTGACTCAGTGATGTGATACTCACTGACTCAGTGTGATTGATGCTGACTCAGTGATGTGATGCTCAATGACTCACGCTGTGTTGCTGACTCAGTGATGTGATGCTCACTGACTCACGCTGTGTTGCTGACTCAGTGATGTGATGCTCACTGACTCACGCTGTGTTGCTGACTCAGTGATGTGATGCTCACTGACTCACGCTGTGTTGCTGACTCAGTGATGTGATGCTCACTGACTCACGCTGTGTTGCTGACTCAGTGATGTGATGCTCACTGACTCACGCTGTGTTGCTGACTCAGTGATGTGATGCTCACTGACTCATGTGATGCTCACTGCTGTGTTGCTGACTCAGTGATGTGATGCTCACTGACTCACGCTGTGTTGCTGACTCAGTGATGTGATGCTCACTGTGCTGTGTTGCTGACTCAGTGATGTGATGCTAACTGACTCACGCTGTGTTGCTGACTCAGTGATGTGATGCTCACTGACTCACGCTGTGTTGCTGACTCAGTGATGTGATGCACACTGACTCCAGCTGTGTTGCTGACTCTGTGATGTGATGCTCACTGACTCACGCTTTGTTGCTGACTCAGTGATGTGATGCTCACTGACTCACGCTGTGTTGCTGACTCAGTGATGTGATGCTCACTGACTCACGCTGTGTTGCTGACTCAGTGATGTGATGCTCACTGACTCACGCTGTGTTGCACTCAGTGATGTGATGCTCACTGTGTGTGTTGCTGACTCAGTGATGTGATGCTCACTGACTCACGCTGTGTTGCTGACTCAGTGATGTGATGCTCACTGACTCACGCTGTGTTGCTGACTCAGTGATGTGATGCTCACTGACTCACGCTGTGTTGCTGACTCAGTGATGTGATGCTCACTGACTCACGCTGTGTTGCTGACTCAGTGATGTGATGCTCACTGACTCACTCACTGACTCACGCTGTGTTGCTGACTCAGTGATGTGATGCTCACTGACTCTCGCTGTGTTGCTGACTCAGTGATGTGATGCTCACTGACTCACGCTGTGTTGCTGACTCAGTGATGTGATGCTCACTGACTCACGCTGTGTTGCTGACTCAGTGATGTGATGCTCACTGACTCACGCTGTGTTGCTGACTCAGTGATGTGATGCTCACTGACTCACGCTGTGTTGCTGACTCAGTGATGTGATGCTCAAGGACTCACGCTGTGTTGCTGACTCATTGATGTGTTGCTCACTGACTCACGCTGTGTTGCTGACTCAGTGATGTGATGCTCACTGACTCACGCTGTGTTGCTGACTCAGTGATGTGATGCTCACTGACTCACGCTGTGTTGCTGACTCAGTGATGTGATGCTCACTGACTCACGCTGTGTTGCTGACTCAGTGATGTGATGCTCACTGACTCACGCTGCTGTGTGATGTGATGCTGACTCAGTGATGTGATGCTCACTGACTCACGCTGTGTTGCTGACTCAGTGATGTGATGCTCACTGACTCACGCTGTGTGTTGCTGATCAGTGATGTGATGCTCACTGACTCACGCTGACTCAGTGATGTGATGCTCACTGACTCACGCTGTGTTGCTGACTCAGTGATGTGATGCTCACTGACTCACGCTGTGTTGCTGACTCAGTGATGTGATGCTCACTGACTCACGCTGTGTTGCTGACTCAGTGATGTGATGCTCACTGACTCACACTGTGTTGCTGACTCAGTGATGTGATGCTCACTGACTCACGCTGTGTTGCTGACTCAGTGATGTGATGCTCACTGACTCACGCTGTGTTGCTGACTCAGTGATGTGATGCTCACTGACTCACGCTGTGTTGCTGACTCAGTGATGTGATGCTCACTGACTCACGCTGTGTTGCTGACTCAGTGATGTGATGCTCACTGACTCACGCTGTGTTGCTGACTCAGTGATGTGATGCTCACTGACTCACGCTGTGTTGCTGACTCAGTGATGTGATGCTCACTGACTCACGCTGTGTTGCTGACTCAGTGATGTGATGCTCACTGACTCAAGCTGTGTTGCTGACTCAGTGATGTGATGCTCACTGACTCACGCTGTGTTGCTGACTCAGTGATGTGATGCTCACTGACTCACGCTGTGTTGCTGACTCAGTGATGTGATGCTCACTGACTCACGCTGTGTTGCTGACTCAGTGATGTGATGCTCACTGACTCACGCTGTGTTGCTGACTCAGTGATGTGATGCTCACTGACTCACGCTGTGTTGCTGACTCAGTGATGTGATGCTCACTGACTCACGCTGTGTTGCTGACTCAGTGATGTGATGCTCACTGACTCACGCTGTGTTGCTGACAAAATGACAAGAGGTAGGTAGTCTCTCTGTGTTAGTGTCTCAGGTTAAGTAAGATTCGTCAGGAAACTGGACATATGATGACCCGCAGCTGGAGCTTGTACCGTCTGTACATCTGACCGAGGCCTTCCACTGGCTTACTGACCCATTCCTTTAAAAATTATGCTTATAATTATAACCAATGTGTTTGTCTTCAGAGGAATGTGAACCTCAGTGCCGCCTGCCATCCACTCTTCACATAACCTGAGTTATTTAGGGAAGGAAGTTGGTGAGGTGTCTCAGTCACACGTGAACCTGTCACTCTAGAAACAATACTTTCAGAATTACTGTGTTCACTTCGGTGAACTTTTATGTTGAGTTATTCTGTTCATTTCGTTTTGAGGTCAGGTTATCTTTATTTTTTTTTATGTCTTATTTAAAACAACACAATACACTAAATAAATAAAATATCACATTATCAGTTCTTCCACAAAAAGTATAATTACCATTGTCGAAATATACACTGGACGTTTAACTTCGTGCTGACACAAACTGTCGCCCGTGTCCCCTATGCATTATGTCCCGAGCCTAAAGTTAAACAAGATTACACAAGATTCTACATTACATCAACCAAATACATACAATATGCATTATTATTATTATTATTATAAACAAAGAGAAGCGCTACACCTATATACAGACATTGTACATAGACAAGTACATATATAACAAAGACACCAAATACGAACTATTAGTAATGGTTCCAGTCCTCAATCTACTTGGTTACTACAATGAGACATCATGACAGTATAACGCTGTCTATAACTTACACAACCGACACACCCACACCTGTGAGTTATTATTATAATGATACAAACAAAATTACAGTGCCCCTGTGAGTTATTATTATAATGATACAAACAAAATTACAGTGCCCCCTCAAAAAGTATACTTTCACTATTACCTGATTTACATACCCCGTCCTTCTGACCTTTAATATATACACAACACACCAACACACACCTCATAATTATGACATTAACATATTATACAAACATACTAAATCATTCTACACATTTGATACAAGATTATATGTGTACTGACTCGTTGTCATTACATCCTATACAGCACATTCACAACTCGCCACTGATACTCATATCATCCAATCAAGACGTTCATCGTGTGAAATCTCGACAGTTCCGAGCGCACACCAACCACCCCGCGGGGTGTAAGTGTGCTCCCTATTATTTCCCATACACCAAAAGTAATAGACGCTAATTAAACAATCTAATACAACTGGCACCTCTTTACACATACAAAGTAGAATAAAAAAAAAAATAAAATTTCACAACCTACATGACACAATAATGTTAACTACTAAGTACAGCTTAAACACTTACGCCTCACCAGGCGTTACACTTGCAATATATATTATGTAAATAGTCACGTTGCAGACATTTGTAATACTTGTACATTAAATCCAAAATAATTTTCTGAAGATCAGGTTATACTAAGTCCAATTTCCACAATGGAAAAAAATATGAACAGAAGATGCTCCACACCTTAATATATATTTTGTAAGCATCTTACGTCAATTATGTTATACTGTGTCACCCACTACATTCACCTGTTCAAACATGCCCTCACACACACATATGTATACACTTATACATACATCTATGTACATACCCGTACAAATGCACACATATATACCTACACACTGAAGATTGGGGAGGGGCAAAGAAGACCGCAGACAGAGTATAGGCTAGGTGGACGAAGACTACAGACCTCACTCAGGGAGAAAGACCTTGGGGTGATCATAACACCGAGCACATCATCGGAGGCACACATCAACCAAATAACCGCTGCAGCATACGGGCGCCTGGCAAACCTGAGAATAGCGTTCCGATACCTTAATAAGGAATCGTTCAAGACACTGTACACTGTGTATGTTAGGCCCATACTGGAGTATGCAGCACCAGTCTGGAACCCACACCTGGTCAAGCACGTCAAGAAGTTAGAGAAAGTACAAAGGTTTGCAACAAGGCTAGTCCCAGAGCTCAAGGGAATGTCGTACGAGGAAAGGTTAAGGGAAATCGGACTGAGGACACTGGAGGACAGAAGGGTCAGGGGAGACATGATAACGACATACAAGATACTGCGGGGAATAGACAAGGTGGACAGAGATAGGATGTTCCAGAGAGGGGACACAGGGACAAGGGGTCACAACTGGAAGCTGAAGACTCAGACGAGTCACAGGGACGTTAGGAAGTATTTCTTCAGTCATAGAGTTGTCAGCAAGTGGAATAGCCTAGCAAGTGAAGTAGTGGAGGCAGGAACCATACATAGTTTTAAGAAGAGGTATGACAAAGCTCAGGAAGCAGAGAGAGAGAGGATCCAGTAGCGATCAGTGAAGAGGCGGGGCCAGGAGCTGAGTCTCGACCCCTGCAACCACAATTAGGTGAGTACAATTAGGTGAGTACACTCACACACCCACACACACACACACACACTCACACACCTACATATGTATATAAACGTGCGTTTCCATCACTGTCCCTCTCATAGCCAAGAAAAAAACCACCTTAAAATAAGACAATGGTGTGTTACAAACAGTGAACTGCGCTTCACCTCACGCACTCTTCCATTCATATTACTCAATGTTCATACGTACCTCACCTACATGTTTACCCACTCACACCCACACGCCGCTGTACGGGAGGCTAGCCCGTTGGTTCCCATGACCTACATATTCCATAAATCACGCAGCCGAAAATTCCTATAACCCTCTGTAAATTCAGTGTTCCATCTCCTACCATATACTTCCCTATTGCGGCACTTAGGTCTGTAAAATGTTGCTGCCAGCACCTTTATCCTTTCACCCGCTCCTACATCTCTCATTGCCCATGATGTGAATAAGAAATCAGTCACCAAATATGCCACCGTGTTTTTAACCTGCGCTCCTACTCCATCAAAGTCTAAACTTAACACTCGTAATTCCTGCAGCCCACCTCCTCCCATAAATCGAACTACCCTTCCAAACCATTCCCGGACTCCCCCTATGTGTTCACAAAAATATACAACGTGAAAAATGGTTTCTAGATCACCACACGCTCGACACTCCCCACCTTCCCTGAGCCTTCGATTAAATAAGACGATCCCTGACGGCAGAATCCTGTGTAAAAAGCGATACATCACCTCTTGTACACCCGGACTGATGGGCAACTTCCGAAGATGTTCCCAGGCATACATCGGGTATACACCTTCCGCAGCAGCCGCCTCCATCCCCCCCCCACTCTCTAGAGTACAGGCAGCTTTATTCGAGCTGGATTCCTCGCCACCATCAAAACCCTCAACATCGCCTCCCCTACCCGCAAATCCTTCCCCTTCCACCAACGTTTTATGTCCTTGTGCACTTTCTCGATCCCCCCTCCTTATCCCCACCCTCCCGCAGAAAACTCCGTTTCACGTAAATACTCATAATCCTTCTTTCCAGCGGCTCCATATTGTTTCATTCCATGGAACAATGCTCTTCTCCAGACTGAGGGACTGACCACCTCAAAACTTTAAGGGTGATGGACTGATTACATCGTCTTCAAGTATCTTCTGCTTCTATCAACTTTTCTGTACTCGACTGAAGAAGCCTACTGTGTAGGCGAAACGTTTCGAAATAAAGATACCTAACTGTTGCATATGTGTCTTACCTAACAACCTGTCGGTATTTTATACCATTTTATTATTCAATCTGTCTGACACTGCAACACAAGGGTATCTTGGTACAGACCTACAATCAACTTCGACAACCTCTACTAGTGAGAACGGCTGGATTTGAGAGGGACCTGTCCTCCCAACATCTGAGATCTTACCTCTCCTAGTGACCTACGTCTCACCTCCTGGCGCTATAAAAGGCTCCATCCTGTCACTTCATCTCCATATTGTTTCATTCCATGGAACAATGCTCTTCTCCAGACTGAGGGACTGACCACCTCAAAACTTTAAGGGTGATGGACTGATTACATCGTCTTCAAGTATCTTCTGCTTCTATCAACTTTTCTGTACTCGACTGAAGAAGCCTACTGTGTAGGCGAAACGTTTCGAAATAAAGATACCTAACTGTTGCATATGTGTCTTACCTAACAACCTGTCGGTATTTTATACCATTTTAATGTTCAATCTGTCTGACACTGCAACACAAGGGTATCTTGGTACAGACCTACAATCAACTTCGACAACCTCTACTAGTGAGAACGGCTGGATTTGAGAGGGACCTGTCCTCCCAACATCTGAGTTCTTACCTCTCCTAGTGACCTACGTCTCACCTCCTGGCGCTATAAAAGGCTCCATCCTGTCACTTCATCTCCATATTGTTTCATTCCATGGAACAATGCTCTTCTCCAGACTGAGGGACTGACCACCTCAAAACTTTAAGGGTGATGGACTGATTACATCGTCTTCAAGTATCTTCTGCTTCTATCAACTTTTCTGTACTCGACTGAAGAAGCCTACTGTGTAGGCGAAACGTTTCGAAATAAAGATACCTAACTGTTGCATATGTGTCTTACCTAACAACCTGTCGGTATTTTATACCATTTTAATGTTCAATCTGTCTGACACTGCAACACAAGGGTATCTTGGTACAGACCTACAATCAACTTCGACAACCTCTACTAGTGAGAACGGCTGGATTTGAGAGGGACCTGTCCTCCCAACATCTGAGTTCTTACCTCTCCTAGTGACCTACGTCTCACCTCCTGGCGCTATAAAAGGCTCCATCCTGTCACTTCATCTCCATATTGTTTCATTCCATGGAACAATGCTCTTCTCCAGACTGAGGGACTGACCACCTCAAAACTTTAAGGGTGATGGACTGATTACATCGTCTTCAAGTATCTTCTGCTTCTATCAACTTTTCTGTACTCGACTGAAGAAGCCTACTGTGTAGGCGAAACGTTTCGAAATAAAGATACCTAACTGTTGCATATGTGTCTTACCTAACAACCTGTCGGTATTTTATACCATTTTAATGTTCAATCTGTCTGACACTGCAACACAAGGGTATCTTGGTACAGACCTACAATCAACTTCGACAACCTCTACTAGTGAGAACGGCTGGATTTGAGAGGGACCTGTCCTCCCAACATCTGAGTTCTTACCTCTCCTAGTGACCTACGTCTCACCTCCTGGCGCTATAAAAGGCTCCATCCTGTCACTTCATCTCCATATTGTTTCATTCCATGGAACAATGCTCTTCTCCAGACTGAGGGACTGACCACCTCAAAACTTTAAGGGTGATGGACTGATTACATCGTCTTCAAGTATCTTCTGCTTCTATCAACTTTTCTGTACTCGACTGAAGAAGCCTACTGTGTAGGCGAAACGTTTCGAAATAAAGATACCTAACTGTTGCATATGTGTCTTACCTAACAACCTGTCGGTATTTTATACCATTTTAATGTTCAATCTGTCTGACACTGCAACACAAGGGTATCTTGGTACAGACCTACAATCAACTTCGACAACCTCTACTAGTGAGAACGGCTGGATTTGAGAGGGACCTGTCCTCCCAACATCTGAGTTCTTACCTCTCCTAGTGACCTACGTCTCACCTCCTGGCGCTATAAAAGGCTCCATCCTGTCACTTCATCTCCATATTGTTTCATTCCATGGAACAATGCTCTTCTCCAGACTGAGGGACTGACCACCTCAAAACTTTAAGGGTGATGGACTGATTACATCGTCTTCAAGTATCTTCTGCTTCTATCAACTTTTCTGTACTCGACTGAAGAAGCCTACTGTGTAGGCGAAACGTTTCGAAATAAAGATACCTAACTGTTGCATATGTGTCTTACCTAACAACCTGTCGGTATTTTATACCATTTTAATGTTCAATCTGTCTGACACTGCAACACAAGGGTATCTTGGTACAGACCTACAATCAACTTCGACAACCTCTACTAGTGAGAACGGCTGGATTTGAGAGGGACCTGTCCTCCCAACATCTGAGTTCTTACCTCTCCTAGTGACCTACGTCTCACCTCCTGGCGCTATAAAAGGCTCCATCCTGTCACTTCATCTCCATATTGTTTCATTCCATGGAACAATGCTCTTCTCCAGACTGAGGGACTGACCACCTCAAAACTTTAAGGGTGATGGACTGATTACATCGTCTTCAAGTATCTTCTGCTTCTATCAACTTTTCTGTACTCGACTGAAGAAGCCTACTGTGTAGGCGAAACGTTTCGAAATAAAGATACCTAACTGTTGCATATGTGTCTTACCTAACAACCTGTCGGTATTTTATACCATTTTAATGTTCAATCTGTCTGACACTGCAACACAAGGGTATCTTGGTACAGACCTACAATCAACTTCGACAACCTCTACTAGTGAGAACGGCTGGATTTGAGAGGGACCTGTCCTCCCAACATCTGAGTTCTTACCTCTCCTAGTGACCTACGTCTCACCTCCTGGCGCTATAAAAGGCTCCATCCTGTCACTTCATCTCCATATTGTTTCATTCCATGGAACAATGCTCTTCTCCAGACTGAGGGACTGACCACCTCAAAACTTTAAGGGTGATGGACTGATTACATCGTCTTCAAGTATCTTCTGCTTCTATCAACTTTTCTGTACTCGACTGAAGAAGCCTACTGTGTAGGCGAAACGTTTCGAAATAAAGATACCTAACTGTTGCATATGTGTCTTACCTAACAACCTGTCGGTATTTTATACCATTTTAATGTTCAATCTGTCTGACACTGCAACACAAGGGTATCTTGGTACAGACCTACAATCAACTTCGACAACCTCTACTAGTGAGAACGGCTGGATTTGAGAGGGACCTGTCCTCCCAACATCTGAGTTCTTACCTCTCCTAGTGACCTACGTCTCACCTCCTGGCGCTATAAAAGGCTCCATCCTGTCACTTCATCTCCATATTGTTTCATTCCATGGAACAATGCTCTTCTCCAGACTGAGGGACTGACCACCTCAAAACTTTAAGGGTGATGGACTGATTACATCGTCTTCAAGTATCTTCTGCTTCTATCAACTTTTCTGTACTCGACTGAAGAAGCCTACTGTGTAGGCGAAACGTTTCGAAATAAAGATACCTAACTGTTGCATATGTGTCTTACCTAACAACCTGTCGGTATTTTATACCATTTTAATGTTCAATCTGTCTGACACTGCAACACAAGGGTATCTTGGTACAGACCTACAATCAACTTCGACAACCTCTACTAGTGAGAACGGCTGGATTTGAGAGGGACCTGTCCTCCCAACATCTGAGTTCTTACCTCTCCTAGTGACCTACGTCTCACCTCCTGGCGCTATAAAAGGCTCCATCCTGTCACTTCATCTCCATATTGTTTCATTCCATGGAACAATGCTCTTCTCCAGACTGAGGGACTGACCACCTCAAAACTTTAAGGGTGATGGACTGATTACATCGTCTTCAAGTATCTTCTGCTTCTATCAACTTTTCTGTACTCGACTGAAGAAGCCTACTGTGTAGGCGAAACGTTTCGAAATAAAGATACCTAACTGTTGCATATGTGTCTTACCTAACAACCTGTCGGTATTTTATACCATTTTAATGTTCAATCTGTCTGACACTGCAACACAAGGGTATCTTGGTACAGACCTACAATCAACTTCGACAACCTCTACTAGTGAGAACGGCTGGATTTGAGAGGGACCTGTCCTCCCAACATCTGAGTTCTTACCTCTCCTAGTGACCTACGTCTCACCTCCTGGCGCTATAAAAAGGCTCCATCCTGTCACTTCATCTCCATATTGTTTCATTCCATGGAACAATGCTCTTCTCCAGACTGAGGGACTGACCACCTCAAAACTTTAAGGGTGATGGACTGATTACATCGTCTTCAAGTATCTTCTGCTTCTATCAACTTTTCTGTACTCGACTGAAGAAGCCTACTGTGTAGGCGAAACGTTTCGAAATAAAGATACCTAACTGTTGCATATGTGTCTTACCTAACAACCTGTCGGTATTTTATACCATTTTAATGTTCAATCTGTCTGACACTGCAACACAAGGGTATCTTGGTACAGACCTACAATCAACTTCGACAACCTCTACTAGTGAGAACGGCTGGATTTGAGAGGGACCTGTCCTCCCAACATCTGAGTTCTTACCTCTCCTAGTGACCTACGTCTCACCTCCTGGCGCTATAAAAGGCTCCATCCTGTCACTTCATCTCCATATTGTTTCATTCCATGGAACAATGCTCTTCTCCAGACTGAGGGACTGACCACCTCAAAACTTTAAGGGTGATGGACTGATTACATCGTCTTCAAGTATCTTCTGCTTCTATCAACTTTTCTGTACTCGACTGAAGAAGCCTACTGTGTAGGCGAAACGTTTCGAAATAAAGATACCTAACTGTTGCATATGTGTCTTACCTAACAACCTGTCGGTATTTTATACCATTTTAATGTTCAATCTGTCTGACACTGCAACACAAGGGTATCTTGGTACAGACCTACAATCAACTTCGACAACCTCTACTAGTGAGAACGGCTGGATTTGAGAGGGACCTGTCCTCCCAACATCTGAGTTCTTACCTCTCCTAGTGACCTACGTCTCACCTCCTGGCGCTATAAAAGGCTCCATCCTGTCACTTCATCTCCATATTGTTTCATTCCATGGAACAATGCTCTTCTCCAGACTGAGGGACTGACCACCTCAAAACTTTAAGGGTGATGGACTGATTACATCGTCTTCAAGTATCTTCTGCTTCTATCAACTTTTCTGTACTCGACTGAAGAAGCCTACTGTGTAGGCGAAACGTTTCGAAATAAAGATACCTAACTGTTGCATATGTGTCTTACCTAACAACCTGTCGGTATTTTATACCATTTTAATGTTCAATCTGTCTGACACTGCAACACAAGGGTATCTTGGTACAGACCTACAATCAACTTCGACAACCTCTACTAGTGAGAACGGCTGGATTTGAGAGGGACCTGTCCTCCCAACATCTGAGTTCTTACCTCTCCTAGTGACCTACGTCTCACCTCCTGGCGCTATAAAAGGCTCCATCCTGTCACTTCATCTCCATATTGTTTCATTCCATGGAACAATGCTCTTCTCCAGACTGAGGGACTGACCACCTCAAAACTTTAAGGGTGATGGACTGATTACATCGTCTTCAAGTATCTTCTGCTTCTATCAACTTTTCTGTACTCGACTGAAGAAGCCTACTGTGTAGGCGAAACGTTTCGAAATAAAGATACCTAACTGTTGCATATGTGTCTTACCTAACAACCTGTCGGTATTTTATACCATTTTAATGTTCAATCTGTCTGACACTGCAACACAAGGGTATCTTGGTACAGACCTACAATCAACTTCGACAACCTCTACTAGTGAGAACGGTTGGATTTGAGAGGGACCTGTCCTCCCAACATCTGAGATCTTACCTCTCCTAGTGACCTACGTCTCACCTCCTGGCGCTATAAAAGGCTCCATCCTGTCACTTCATCTCCATATTGTTTCATTCCATGGAACAATGCTCTTCTCCAGACTGAGGGACTGACCACCTCAAAACTTTAAGGGTGATGGACTGATTACATCGTCTTCAAGTATCTTCTGCTTCTATCAACTTTTCTGTACTCGACTGAAGAAGCCTACTGTGTAGGCGAAACGTTTCGAAATAAAGATACCTAACTGTTGCATATGTGTCTTACCTAACAACCTGTCGGTATTTTATACCATTTTAATGTTCAATCTGTCTGACACTGCAACACAAGGGTATCTTGGTACAGACCTACAATCAACTTCGACAACCTCTACTAGTGAGAACGGCTGGATTTGAGAGGGACCTGTCCTCCCAACATCTGAGATCTTACCTCTCCTAGTGACCTACGTCTCACCTCCTGGCGCTATAAAAGGCTCCATCCTGTCACTTCATCTCCATATTGTTTCATTCCATGGAACAATGCTCTTCTCCAGACTGAGGGACTGACCACCTCAAAACTTTAAGGGTGATGGACTGATTACATCGTCTTCAAGTATCTTCTGCTTCTATCAACTTTTCTGTACTCGACTGAAGAAGCCTACTGTGTAGGCGAAACGTTTCGAAATAAAGATACCTAACTGTTGCATATGTGTCTTACCTAACAACCTGTCGGTATTTTATACCATTTTAATGTTCAATCTGTCTGACACTGCAACACAAGGGTATCTTGGTACAGACCTACAATCAACTTCGACAACCTCTACTAGTGAGAACGGCTGGATTTGAGAGGGACCTGTCCTCCCAACATCTGAGATCTTACCTCTCCTAGTGACCTACGTCTCACCTCCTGGCGCTATAAAAGGCTCCATCCTGTCACTTCATCTCCATATTGTTTCATTCCATGGAACAATGCTCTTCTCCAGACTGAGGGACTGACCACCTCAAAACTTTAAGGGTGATGGACTGATTACATCGTCTTCAAGTATCTTCTGCTTCTATCAACTTTTCTGTACTCGACTGAAGAAGCCTACTGTGTAGGCGAAACGTTTCGAAATAAAGATACCTAACTGTTGCATATGTGTCTTACCTAACAACCTGTCGGTATTTTATACCATTTTATTATTCAATCTGTCTGACACTGCAACACAAGGGTATCTTGGTACAGACCTACAATCAACTTCGACAACCTCTACTAGTGAGAACGGTTGGATCTGAGAGGGACCTGTCCTCCCAACATCTGAGATCTTACCTCTCCTAGTGACCTACGTCTCACCTCCTGGCGCTATAAAAGGCTCCATCCTGTCACTTCATCTCCATATTGTTTCATTCCATGGAACAATGCTCTTCTCCAGACTGAGGGACTGACCACCTCAAAACTTTAAGGGTGATGGACTGATTACATCGTCTTCAAGTATCTTCTGCTTCTATCAACTTTTCTGTACTCGACTGAAGAAGCCTACTGTGTAGGCGAAACGTTTCGAAATAAAGATACCTAACTGTTGCATATGTGTCTTACCTAACAACCTGTCGGTATTTTATACCATTTTATTATTCAATCTGTCTGACACTGCAACACAAGGGTATCTTGGTACAGACCTACAATCAACTTCGACAACCTCTACTAGTGAGAACGGCTGGATCTGAGAGGGACCTGTCCTCCCAACATCTGAGATCTTACCTCTCCTAGTGACCTACGTCTCACCTCCTGGCGCTATAAAAGGCTCCATCCTGTCACTTCATCTCCATATTGTTTCATTCCATGGAACAATGCTCTTCTCCAGACTGAGGGACTGACCACCTCAAAACTTTAAGGGTGATGGACTGATTACATCGTCTTCAAGTATCTTCTGCTTCTATCAACTTTTCTGTACTCGACTGAAGAAGCCTACTGTGTAGGCGAAACGTTTCGAAATAAAGATACCTAACTGTTGCATATGTGTCTTACCTAACAACCTGTCGGTATTTTATACCATTTTACCAATACCACCACTGCCGTCGGTTGCAATTCTCCCATAACCCCGTCAGTTTTTGAGATGTTATATAACCGTACCGAGAACGCCCTCATCATGCCCCAATTTGTTACATAGAAATCACTCGTAGCCCATCAATGCCAGGTGCTTTACCTAAGCTCGCCCCAGCCAGAACCTGCCATATCTCGCACTCCGAAATAGGCCCTTCCAAAGCTTCTTTGTCTTATGGGCTAAGCCCACACTGCATGTTGTTACCGATTTCCCTTAATGCTATATTACTTATCCCAATGCTTGACGTGTAGGTTTTAAACCAAGCATCAATATACCCATTCATGCCCTCCGTCGTCACCAACACTTGGCCCTCATAATAGTCTTCTCTCCCTGCATGCACTGTTAGCCCCATCATCTCCGTGGCTGCTCTCCACCGCCTCTGTTCCTTCAACACACAAGCCGATGGCCGATCCCCATAGAGAATCTCCTCCAAACCTCCCACCACCCATGCACCATCAAATCGATCATTATGCAAGCACCTTATACGTTCCTTTAAATCTTCAATTTCCTCTACAGGGTATCGTGCACCATCACCCACATAACAATCACGTAACTGTCCTTCAAAATATCCCTGAAGCCCATACAACATTTGATTATTTTCCCACCCACGCCGAACATAATCCCGGATACGTGTCTTAGCCACCATATCCCACCACCGAACCAAGTTACCATCCCCAGGTGCCCCTGCCCACAAACCCTCCCACAAAGACGCAAAGGACTGGCTGCTCTCCACCCCTTTCAACAATTTAACATTCAATTTGCAGTAACTGCGATTCCTTTTAGGTAATCCCTCCCACCCTATGTCCACGAGAACCCCTCGATGATCGGAAAACACCACATCTACGATACGCACGCTCTTGACTGCGACAGTACGTGGCAATACACTCTGTCAAGTCGCGCTGTGTACCCACGATGTACAAAGGTATGCTCAACCTAACCCCCTTCCTTCCCCGCCACGTCTATTAAACCCACCCCAGTCAATAAATCCCCCAATACCCCAGAAAAATGTCCACTTCCCCGGGGTTCAACATCCCTACGCCGTATCATGCAATTCCACTCCCCTCCTACGACCGCCACTGCAGGGAGTGACCGCAAATAGTAAATTAATACCTCCATCACAAAGGTGGTTTTTACATGCCCATCATTCTCTGCAGGTCCGTACACGCACACAAAAGCAGGCTTCTCCCTTCCCCATAGGCCTTCCACCCTTATTATCCTCCCCTCTCCACCCTCGCAACGTCTCACAACAAACGGGCTAGTCTCCCTGATCATGATAGCAACGCCACCTTTCAACTGTAAAGCATTCTCCACATACACGTCATATCCATCTATCTGCAACTCACTGCCTAATTTATGATTGTGTTCCTGTACAAACACAACGTCAACATTATTACGCACTAATAATTCTTGGAACCATACAAATTTTCGCACAGTCCTCAAACCATTAATATTTATTGTCAGGCACTTAAAATGGACAGTGGGGTTTTTCCTCTCGATACTGAATGTTTCTCACCCGATCTTTTGCTTCCACCTTTATCACTTCCCCCCCTTTTGAAGCACTCTTGACCAACCCCTGAGTTTTAGGTCCACAGGGTCCTCTCTGTGCCACATCTGCCCAGGTTTTTTTCCCTGATCGTTGGGCTGGTGTCAGCACTTCCTCCGAGTCTGAAAGCATTACAGAACGCTTCCTCGTTACACTTTGCACCTGCATGTCGTCATCCACATTGCAGTCCTGGTGGATTTCCACCTCCACCTTATGTTTCAGCAAGGCATCAGGGACGCCCACGACCAGCTGTTCTTTGTGTCCAATGTCCACCTTCGCAGCAGGTCCCATTTCTAGGGGTCGGTCCGTCGCAGGGCTCATGCTCCCTTCCGTAAATAATTCATCCAGCACAGAGGAAATGGATTCCTAGACGTCGTTGTTATGCACATCTTGTGGAGCCGCGCCCACCACTGGTTCCGCCTCCTAAGAAGGCGACACTTCCGGGAGTGTTGCACACGCCGTCTCCGTAGACCTCTCAACCTCTTCGCTCCAAGATAATCCTGGCGGTATCGCCAGAGCACCAGGCACATCTTGCCCTGCACCTTCCTCCCCAACATCTGTGCTTTGTTGTCCAACCTTGGCACCTCGTCATCGTTCACACTGTACCGCCAGATGATCATATGCGCCGCACAACCTGCAAGTGCAGCGTTGCCCTGCATATGACACCAATACCTGGGTCCTGAAATCTTGCAAGATCACGTAAGAAGGGATTGGGTGACGTAATGTCATCTTCACAGAAAACGTTCCCTCTGGTATCCTTTCATATGCAGACCACCTCCCTACTGTGGCCATATGTATGGTGCCATAATTACCCGATGCAGCTCGAATGTCAGACACATCAGCCTCAAAGGGCACGTTTCCTCCCTTTACCCATGTGTAATATCGGGAGACATGGTGTAGCTTCACTGACACTGCATGGTTAACCACTAGATTAACCTCCTGGAACTTGTCGACCACTGCCTCGTAAACATGAGCCGAGCAGAACTTTACAAAGATCCTCGTCACACCATTCATTGCCACACCGCACAAGTCCTCGTTGGCAGTACCATAGGTATCACGGATTATCGCAGGCAATAGTATCGCCATCGATGGCCCAGTCACGGCCCCACGGGTCAACTCTATACACACAGTATTGACGAGGCGTCTACCCGCCTGTGCCATGTTGAGAAAATGAAACTGCCACCGGTCAACTATAGGGGGCAGCAGTGTAGTACACGTCCTCTCTACTCAAAGGCTGAGGGACGAATGTTATCTTTATTCAGCTGTTATCGTCTTAAATGTTGACCTCCATATTTTAACTTTCAGTAAACGTGTTATAAAAGTTAATCCTTTAAATGGCCTTATACCAACTCAGGTATTTTTTGTCATGTGTAGTACTTTCCGTCTTTCTTCCCCTCAGCCAGTATGCTACAATTTTGGTCACTTTTACCACGTGGAAGAAAACTGACTACCAGGCCGCTAGTGTAGTTAGGTATTTTCTACACAGTAACTCCTACTTCACCTCTCAGTGAAAGAGCCAACATTAACCCCTGTTCTTCATATCATCACATGAGCTAATGTTAAGTGTATGTTCATTTCAACAAATTTCACCTTTTGCAACCAAAAAAAAGTTGACATATCTCTACTACTGGTTGAGTGGAAAACAGGTAGTCGTCATTCAGCTGATTCTCCAAGAGGATTCGTGCCTCACTCTCATTCCAGGTTAATCCTGTGAAACTATAGTGCGTAGAGGTTAATGACTCGTATGATCAATCAGTGTTTCATTGTCTCGACTGTTTTGATTCTAGACCCTGCACCCAGTGCAGCTGGAGAGCTGCACTGTCACCTCTACTGGAGGAAGGTTAGGTTAGGTAAGATTCGTCAGGAAAAAGGACAATTGTTTCCTGATGCTGATCTTAGTCATATGATGACCCGTCACTGGAGTTTTTGGTCATTTGATCAATACCTTCAGCTGGCTTACCCATCCACCCCTTTAAAAAATAAGGTTATTTAAAGCAACGCTGGAATAACATCTCTTACCCTCCCAGCTGTTACCTGACTTACTAGCCCATACTTCGTTTTGTATTGGTATTATAGCCGTGACTGTACGAGATCTTCCTTTCCCTAAGTCGACCTTTAATGCTGGTGATATTATTACAAATAGGATTTAGAACTTCCAACTCGTCATTCAGATTATGGAACAACCTCAACAAGGCGATTAGGTGTATTTCCACCACTCTGGGATAAGAGAAAGGTATCCCAGTTTTACATAGAGCAGACTGCAGCATTACTCTGAAGATTAATACCAATCAGACGAGGCTTTTACAAGTGATCACTTGGAAATTACACAGCTCGGAATTAATTCAAACTTTATACTAAGAAACAATAGCTCTAAGTAAAACTTAAGGGGCTTTTTTTTATTATCTCAGAAACCAAATTATAAAATACAGCAGCCGTAAAATACATCACCTGATGCCGTTCAGAATTATGTTAATCAGTGCAAGCGCTAAATATGTAGGGGTCATTCACCACCTGAAGACTGGGAGGAATTTAGATTCAATCGAAGGAATGGGAGCATAAGGCCAACTTCATGGATCAAGAGCCCTCTCATCAAAATCAAGGTACTCCCTTCCTCCTTGGGGAGGCCTTTTTCAGTTATTTAATGTTAAATGGTACTATATCATTTTAAGAATAATTATGTCAATAGCAGAATACAAGAGTGCTGAAATCTTGAAGATGGTCAAAGGGTACGGGAGTTATTTCTTGAGTAGCTTTAGGTAGATGTCGTTTTGATAAGGACCTGCCTCGTATGGGCCAGTAGGCCTTCTGCAGTGTTCCTACATTCTTATGTTCTTATGTTCTTATCCCAGGGGACTTTCCAAAATTATCTCATGGCAACCAACTTCGGGAACGGTATTTATAAAATTAAGCAGAGGGAACCTACATTTGCCAATTATTGCCTGATCAAATTTTCGTTGAAAATTTGACGCCGATCGAAAAATGCATCCTGAGATTATGAATAGGGAAAATTAATATAAGACAAGAACACTGTAACTAATAAAAATAATAATAATAATTAATAAGTAAAATATTTATGTGCTCAGTAACATCATGAAATGAAAAATAATATAAAAGTGTGAACTTTCAATATTTTCAGTTTTTTCTCACTTTTAATTTTTTTTACACTTTTCTACAATTCTCAAAGGAAAAATACATAAGTTTTTGCTTTTCAAAATTGTTTAATTTAAAATCATTTGTTTTTAGTAATAAACGGCTTAAATTCAGTAGAAAATATTTTTCAAATTAACAAACAAGTTATGGTTTGTAGTCTATCTGAAGAGTTGTTCTCCAGTAACTGGTTTCAGTCCCAACGTTTCAATTTTGTTATTTATTTTAGCAATGAGAGAATTTTGATCCCAGTCAGAAGAGGCATACTTTAGTTATTGCCAGGATATAAATATCAAATTATTTAATAAAAAAAAATGGCAAATTTAGATCAATAGAGACTATTAACATGGCAAACCTCGTAATAAAAAACCAAGTACTGTTAAAATTTGAAGTCCATCTAAAGATGCATTCTCCAGTTCTATTCTGTTCTATTCTAGGTGATTTGCCGGTATGGATCCCGGCCCGGGTCTCTTCCAGTTTGGTGGCCCGGCATTGGCTCCCCGGGTAGGGAAGTGTCGTTTATCTTTTCTCGTACATGCGTGGCAGTTCATGGGTGGGAAGAGAGGTTCCTCTCCGGTTCTATGGACAAATGATATCTTAAAGGTTAGTTTGCTCTAATGGTGGTTGGTGTGCGGTGCAACGGAGATCCTCAGCAGGCCTTCACAGCAACGTCAGCGGGGGGGGGGGGGGTGATGTGCAATGGCTGGGAGTAAGGTGTCCAAATCTCTGATGGCTAAGTACACTAGATGTGCCGCCTCATCCTCCCAGGCCTGCCCCACTGGGAGTCATTGGGAAGTGTCTGCGGCGAAGGAGCGTCGTAGCTGGGCAGTCTAACAGGTAGTGCACCATGGGTTTCAGAATCATCTGGTCACAGTGGGCACAGAGCTCCTCTTGTGCCCGTTCAACGATCCGTGCAGTGGTGAGACACCCGAAGCGTACGCTTAGGGTGTCTCACCACTGGAGGGGGCGCCCTGTGGGTCGCCCTGTCATACCAGCGGCAGCTCCGTGAATCCCCAGGGTCAGGGAGTGGGTGCCTGGCCGCACTGGCTGCCCATAGCATGATTTGGCTGTGGCTGATGGAGACAGTAGCACGTGGCTGTGCCTCGAGCGTTGCGGTCTTAGCAGCCTCATCTGCTGCATCATTGCCGGGGATACCCACATGGCTCGGGATCCAGTTGATGGTGGCTCTGCGACCCTGGGCCATGAGCGTCTGCATGTCACCCCGGATAGATGTGATTAAGTGTACGTTGTCCCTTGGTTCTCTGTGCATAATTGCCTGGATCGCTGACTCGGAATAAACATGGATGATGGGGGGATGCTGATGGTCTGCAATTGCATGCTGCAGAGCTTGGTGGATGGCATAGAGTTCAGCCTGGACTATGGTGCAATGATCCGGAAGAATCCAACCTGCTGTCAGATTGCTGTGGAACATCCCAGCAGCTGTGCGGCCTGCCACTGAGTCTCTGGAGCCATCGGTGTAATACGGCACACACCCGCAATGCTAGCCGAAGCAAGTCGTTGCAGAATGTGCTGGGGGCAATGCCTCTTGCTGCCTGGTAGGGTTGTCCAGTGCACCGCCAACAGCTCTGGCGCCCAAGGGGGCAGCACCGTGTAGTTTGCCTAGAGCAATGTCATGGGCAGGAGCTTCCTGGTGGCATCGCAACTGACCACATCCATCGGCGGCCGGGGTGCATTATTCTCCACTTATTATTATTATTATTGAAGATTCTCCCAGCCCGGGCCTTTTCCAAGTGGTGGCCCGGCTTTGGCTCCCTGTCTGGGGAATGTCTGAGACGCTAAGTCTCTCATGGGAGGAGGCACAAATACCTCCTCATCTTTGGGACCAACTGTCCCCAGACCTAGCCACAAGCTAGGCCTCTCTGGTCTGCCATCCCCACCCCAAGGGGGCTAATAGGAATGACAGTCTTGTGAGCTGCAAGCTCTGGCTCAGGCACCTACCCTACCCTAGAAAGGTTGAGCATGATGTCGATGTTGATTCTCCATTTATCCTACATATTGCCTCAATTAAATTTTTTAACTGTTTTAGCAGATTCACAAATTAGTATGTACTTGAAAATATTATTTTCGAAAATAGTTTTAATCAGTTTTAATAACATATTATGAAAAAACTTATACATTATTTAATATGCAAAACAACCACTGTGAAAGAATAGTGAAATTCCAAGCGCTTTCGTGATTTCTCACATGTGAGTAGTCACGAAAACGCTTGTAATTTCACTATTCTTTCACAGTGGTTGTTTTGCATATTCTGAAATCACCTGTTTACTGTGATCTTATTGCATTATTTAATATATGAAATAAGAATATCTTCTCACTAAACAATTCATTTCGTCTGATGAGCTTACTAATAAGCTATTAAATTTTGACCATAAGGCATCTGCACGTTCCAATAGTTGCATGAACTTTTCACCAGTACAGTAAACCAGCGTTGACAAGTTGAAACCGATCGGATAAGCAATTCCTAAATTATAAACAGAAGTTTGGAGAAAGAAAGAAAAATAGTCAAGAATAAAAATCAGGCAAACACTTAAAGGTACCCTTTTAGGGATTTTTAATTACTACCTCCACTTATTCTCGTAATGCTACCTCGCAAAGAGTGAAAAGTGGTGTTACAGTGAAAAGCAATGTTACATTAACATAGCCAGGATTTTAGAATGCCTAAAATGGGCTGCAAATTCCTTGGTCTATATCGAGTCTTTAGACAGAAATGGCAGAAAAGTTCAAAGTCAGAAAGACCCACTTGGATCACATGGGATTAGTTGACAATGATCAAGGAGAAGCTGAAACATAGGATCAGATGCTGAGATAGTTTGATCAGATGCTGAGATAGTTTGATCAGATGCTGAGATAGTTTGATCAGATGCTGAGATAGTTTGACCAGATGCTGAGACAGTTTGATCAGATGCTGAGACAGTATGACCAGATGCTGAGACAGTATGACCAGATGCTGAGACAGTATGACCAGATGCTGAGACAGTTTGATCAGATGCTGAGACAGTATGACCAGATGCTGAGACAGTATGACCAGATGCTGAAACAGTATGACCAGATGCTGAAACAGTATGACCAGATACTGAGACAGTTTGACCAGATGCTGAGACAGTTTGATCAGATACTGAGACAGTTTGATCAGATGCTGAGACAGTTTGACCAGATGCTGAGACAGTTTGACCAGATGCTGAGACAGTATGACCAGATACTGAGACAGTATGACCAGATGCTGAGACAGTATGACCAGATGCTGAGACAGTATGACCAGATACTGAGACAGTATGGCCAGATGCTGAGACAATATGACCAGATGCTGAGACAGTATGACCAGATGCTGAGACAGTTTGATCAGATGCTGAGACAATTTGATCAGATGCTGAGACAATTTGATCAGATGCTGAGATAGTTTGATCAGATGCTGAGACAGTTTGATCAGATGCTGAGACAGTTTGATCAGATGCTGAGACAATTTGATCAGATGCTGAGATAGTTTGATCAGATGCTGAGACAGTTTGATCAGATGCTGAGACAGTTTGATCAGATGCTGAGACAGTTTGACCAGATGCTGAGACAGTTTGACCAGATGCTGAGACAGTATGACCAGATGCTGAGACAGTTTGATCAGATGCTGAGACAATTTGATCAGATGCTGAGATAGTTTGATCAGATGCTGAGACAGTTTGATCAGATGCTGAGACAGTTTGACCAGATGCTGAGACAGTTTGATCAGATGCTGAGACAATTTGATCAGATGCTGAGATAGTTTGATCAGATGCTGAGACAGTTTGATCAGATGCTGAGACAGTTTGACCAGATGCTGAGACAGTTTGATCAGATGCTGAGACAATTTGATCAGATGCTGAGATAGTTTGATCAGATGCTGAGATAGTTTGATCAGATGCTGAGACAGTTTGATCAGATGCTGAGACAATTTGATCAGATGCTGAGACAGTTTGATCAGATGCTGAGATAGTTTGATCAGATGCTGAGACAGTTTGACCAGATGCTGAGACAGTTTGACCAGATGCTGAGACAGTTTGATCAGATGCTGAGACAATTTGATCAGATGCTGAGATAGTTTGATCAGATGCTGAGACAGTTTGATCAGATGCTGAGACAGTTTGATCAGATGCTGAGACAGTATGACCAGATGCTGAGACAGTATGACCAGATGCTGAGACAGTATGACCAGATGCTGAGACAGTATGACCAGATACTGAGACAGTATGACCAGATGCTGAGACAGTATGACCAGATGCTGAGACAGTATGGCCAGATGCTGAGACAGTATGACCAGATGCTGAGACAGTATGACCAGATGCTGAGACAGTATGACCAGATACTGAGACAGTATGACCAGATGCTGAGACAGTATGACCAGATGCTGAGACAGTATGACCAGATGCTGAGACAGTATGACCAGATACTGAGACAGTTTGCTGTAAAAAAAATACTTAGACTCTCGTCTAAATATTTTTTTCCTCAGATGTGCGACCCTCCAAGAGTCCCCTACCACCTGTAATGTGACTCGCCAAGATGGCGGGGAAGGAACCATCATCTACGTAAAACCTAAGATTCCTCATTCCTCCAGTAGCCGCTGTATCATCCATGTTGTCGCTGCAGAAACCTATCCGTAGACAGCTGTTAAGGTTTTTTTTTGTCTCCTATTTAGCTGAGATATTTATTTTGAGATCAAACTCTTTTCAGATGATTTGTAAGGTGGCTTAAGGGGTACATCTCCTCCTCTTTTATACGCTATCTAATCGCTTTCAGTTTTTACTGAAAGTGTGTCTATATGAGTATATTCCATTACATGGTGGTAGCCTTCAATATAAAGAATTTTTTTTTTTGAATGGCAACTTTGGTTTATATCTACTGGAAAACTGGATATAGAAGTGTGACAGTTGAGAGCACATTATCAATAATTGATTCCTTGTATTTGTCATATTCCTTAAAGTTTAAATACACCATTTTGTACTTTTTAGATAATTTTGAAAATTTAAAATATTTTTTGTCGATTTTTCAACAACAACAAGTAAAATAAAATATTTTGAGAATGAATTTAATGGAAATCTCGATGTGACTCAAGAATAATAAGTTCTTGTATAATATCAGAAGGATTTGTTATGAGTCTTTGTGGCATGCAAAGAGTACGTAACCTTTATTCGGCGCACGTACACACCCTCATTTACAGGCTATCTCCCCCAACCAGCGAACCAGGTTGCTAAGAGTTGGTGATGGGGCCCCGTCGTTCAACTAGCGACCAGGTTCTAGCCAATAAGAAGATGGTTTTGGCAATCGCAGAGGTTATGTGGGTACCACTCTCCTGTCTGCCCTTGTCATTCCCATTCTAGAGCTGGTTGAGCACGGTCTGCTATCTTGTGGCTTCTATTTCTGCCTTGCTTACCGTGACGTGCACTATACTTATTACTGTACATAGTGTACATATTGCTGTTCTAAATTGGTGAAGGATAATATAAGTCTAAACTTTGTCTGCTGTGTTTCTTTTGCTCCCATTACACCCTGGGTAACAGGCCTTTGAAATCCTAGGTTGTAATAGTCTTCAATAAATAATGAAGGTAAACACACGTAAGATATAATGTGTCTTGTGTCTTCAATTGATAATAAATTCTCTTCTAACCAATCATATTTTGCCTCATACAGTTGCATAGTTATGGTTTTTATGCATTAAAACAATTTTTTTTTAAATACATGGCTGGCCTATATACAAAACTCCAAATCAACATAAACTCTATTGCATTTTTTTTGATTTGAAACTATTCTGACGAATTATGTGATTTCCAATAACTGGCAGAGAAAAATCGTAGTAACATACATTAACCCTCTCCTCGTCATGGTGTTGATCAACTCATCTCTCTCTGCTAGCGCCCAGGATATTTTAAACACCAAAAAAATCCCTGAATTTTTCTCTATTTTTAAAGAAAATTAATATTTTAAATAAGGAGAAAATGCAGGAAGAGGGTCAACCCCCAACATTGCTGAAGCTTGTATCAAAACAGTACTCCAAGATTAAGCAGGAAAAACATGTGCTGCGTGTCACATTTGAAGGACATAAGGTGTTCGAGCAAATATTATTTGTTTCCAGTATCGCCACAAGTCACATTAATGACATTTCTTGGTGTGCGTGGGCATGTTTGACGCACCTGTCCGCTCTCAGTCCCACTTCAACCGGCCTAAGGCTCAGGATCTGTGGCGATCTCTCTCACCTCACCCAGTCTCATCAGGCATCGCTGACTCAACAACAGATGCTACTGTCTGTACATTCATGAGTAAAGAAAGACGTCTATAAATGTCGTTTCTTTGACTTCATCTGTTTACCGCTGGTCACCGTGCATGTATAACGTTACCAGACCTATCATGACACTTGCACTGTGACCAACATAACCTCTGACACTATCAGATGTCTCTGACACTTTCAGGTGCCCCTGACACTGGTATATCTGATAATGTCTGGTACCGCAGACACTGTCTGGTGCCCCTTGACACTATCTGATGCCTCTGACACTGGCTGACGCCTCTGACACTGTCTGGTATCTCTGATAATGTCTGGTACCTCAGACATTGTCTGGTGCCTCTGACACTGGCTGACACCTCTGACACTGGCCGGAATTTCTTGTTGATCTTTAATCTCAGCCTTGTGACATTTTTTCTTTGTTGGTGATCTTTGACCCCTGATATTGCCTGATGACCTCTGATAACTCAAAAGCATATGTTTTGTCTGATATCTCAACCCAAAAGGCTATGCTTGTGGGTTTCCTCCGAATGAAACTGGTGCCTTCCAGCGACCACCGAACTTAACTGGTGCTTCCTTGTGAGTGCTGACGCTAGTTCATTCATCGTCAAAATCTCTGATCTCTCCTGGCAATCTCTCACAAAGTTAATTCCTAGCGATCTCTAACCCAGTAATGGTGACTTTTGATTCTTGTTGGTGTATTATGGAGACCTTTAACTAGTGCTGGTGCGTTCTGTTGGCCCTCTGACTTAAGCTGCTCTCTTGGTAACCTCAGTACCCAGCTGAAGCTTTCTGGTGATCTCGGTCAGATTCCTCTGATTCTGGCTAGTAGTTTCAAGGGACTTTTGATTTCAACTGATGCTGTATGATTTCCCATGATGCAGTTTGATTTTGTGAAAAGATCTCTTATTTTACGATGAGATTCTTGGTAAATTCTAGAACTGGCTGTTGCTTCTCGGTAACAAATGACCTTAGCTAGTTCCTCAGCGTGACCTTTGACACTGGCTTTGACAGTGAACAGTGCTTTCTTATGACCTCTAAGTTGGTCTGGTGATCTCTGTCTCTTTGTAATAACGTCTGACCCTAGCTGGTGATTACTGGAGCGCTCTGATCCTGTTCGGTGCCCTCTGATCTACTATGATTCTTGCTTACTTTGGATGTTAGGTGAAGCTCCCTGGTAACAGACTCTTTACTGGAAATTTCGAATGAGCTGTAATCCTGTCTATAGCATTCTGATGACCTACGTCACTACTTGGAACTTCCTAGTATCCTCTGACTCTTTGCTGCAAATTTTTAATGACTTGAAATCCTGTCTATAGCATTCTGATGACCTACATCACTACCTGGATCATCCTGGTAATAGTAAATAGAGTAAAGTCTGACGCGGCTACAGCGAAAAGCTCTGTACCACAATGCATAGTACTCGCTCCCATCCTGTTCCTTATCCTCATAACTGACATAGACAGAGATGTAAGCCACAGCTCCGTGTCTTCCTTTGCGGATGACACCTGAATTGCCTTGACAGTGACCTCCATCGAAGACACTGCAAGTCTCCAAGCGGGCGTCAACCAGATCTTTAAAGATGCCGCAGAAAACAATATGAAGCTCAATGAAGAGAAATTTCAACTACTCAGATATGGAAAACTTGAGGAAATTGAAACTTTATCAGGGTATGAAACAAATTCTAACCTCACAATAGAGCGAGAAACTAATGTGAAGGACCTGGGGGTGATAATGTCAGAGGATCTCACCTACAAAGACCACAACAATGTATCTACCTCATCTGCTAGATAAAATGATAGGATGGATAATGAGAACCTTCAAAACTAGGGACGCCAAGCCCATGATGATTCTCTTCAAATTGCTTGTTCTCTCTAGGCTGGAATACTGCTGTACACTAACTGCCCCCTTCACGACAGGCGAAATTGTTGACCTAGAGAATGTTGAGCGAACTTTCATGGCACACATAAGTATGGTAAAGCATTTAAATTACTAGAAACGACTGAAGTCCCTAGATTTGTATTCCCTGGAGCGCAGGCAAGAAAGATATATTATAATATACACTTGGAAGGATTATTACCAAACTTGCACACTAAAATCACTCCCTACGAAAGCAAAAGACTCGGCAGGAGATGCAACATTCCCTCAGGAATGCAACGAGTACACAATAGGTATCAGGGGCCCAAGACTGTTCAACTGCCTCCCAGCATATATAAGGGGGATTACCAATAGACCCTGGCTGTCTTCAAGAAGGCACTGGACAGGCACCTAAAGTCAGTACCTCATCAGCAGGGCTGTGGTTCGTACTTCAGTTTACGTGAGGCCAACAGTAACGGCGTGGTTGATCAGACACTGATCCACCATGAGACCTGGTCTCAGACCGGGCCACGGGTTAGTTGACCCAGAAACCGTCTTCAGGTATACTCCAGGTATACTCCAGGTATACTCCAGATATACTCCAGGTATACTCCAGGTATACTTCAGATATACTCCAGGTATACTCCAGGTATACTCCAGGTATACTCCAGGTATACTTCATTCCTTCCGTCTCTTCTTTCTATTCTTTTTTCTTTCTTGTCCTTCATATTCCCTCTCATTCTTTTTCTTTCTCTCGGTTAAATTCTCTCGCTTCCCTATTCTCTCCGTTCCTCATAATCACTCCCTTAATTCTCCGTCACTCCTTTATATTCCATCTCCTCTCTCCAACCCTCCCATTTACTCCCTTTCTCTCTTCCTCCCCCATTTACCCTCTTTTTTCCTCCCTTTCTCTCGTACCTCCTCTTCCTTTCCTCCCTAACGTTGTCTCCCCTTCCATCTCCCTCCTTTATATTCCCTCCCTTCTTTCCCCCTTCCTCCCCTATTTTCCCCTCCCTTCTCTTCTCCCTTCCTTCCTCCCATTCTCGGAAATCTATTCACTCACTTCACACGAAGAGAATCTATCAGCGGCTCTTGTTAAATTTTCTGATTGAACTCTTTGATAATAATTATGATTGAAAAGCTATTAGCTGACTGACACAAGAGCAAGCAGAGTTTGAATGGAAATTCGAAATTTCCCCACCTCTTTCGTGAAGTGGGGCGATGATTTTATCCTGTTTATGTTCGTTTATAACTGCCTATTTGTAGTTACCTCATTTGTAGTCACTGTTCTTATCAAACTACTTCGTTATAATCTGCTTTAAAGATTTTAGTTGGTATACTGCATGCTAACTCCTCTCAGGTCTGAGAGTATTACTGGGGAAGAGCATCACTAGGGAAAATGCTGAGAGGCAGCTTCAATGACAGTTGCGTAGTAGATAAGCTTTAATCTTAATAAAAACGTTTTTGAATCCTTTTCTAGGTGCTTATACCTTATTTGCACTCATATATATTCTAGTGCTTATGAAGTACATTTTATGGTTCTTTGATATTGTGGCCTCTTATTTACATTTGGTTAATTAAAGTCTCTTACCAGGTTTATCATTTAATTAACGCTTTATATATGAAAACATATTCATACTGATTCATTCCTTCAAACAAATAATTTATATCAGTAAGAACAAGATCACTGCAAGTGCTGATGCTTGGGGGAGCCCACTAGTGACACTGAACCATGTTGCAAATTAATCTTCTTGAAGAACTTCAAGAAGAAAACTATCTTAGGATTTTTAACCCGAAGACTTAGTACCTCAGCTGTGTTACAAAAAACGCGATTCTAAAAGCTTAGAGATCTCCAGTGAATACTAGAAAGGACTGCCCTTCTAGCATCCAGCCTGTTACTGGGTTTTCGTAACAAGTAGTCAGTATCCTTGTCCAATTATCCATTAGAATTCAGTACTATTCAATAGTGCTTCAGGATTACAACTGGTAGGCTACTAACTAGAGAAATTAAAATTTAATAAATTTATTAAGTCTAGAGGTATATCATCAAATTAAATTAAATTAAATTAATCACAGTAATCAAAATAATATCACTTCTCTCGAGTTCAATATTATTGTGCTGAAAGCACATATCACATTTATAATTCTTAAGTACCATCTGGTACATTAACATTTAATAAGATATTACAAATATGTACAAGTAAGTATGTATGTGTGTAAGTGCTCTAATTAGTTCGCTATGTCTCACAACTCGACTAGACTTAAAGAAGTGACTGACAAAGTCCTCATATAAACTAACTTCTTGACCGACTGGCAACCAGAACAGTCTGCTTGAACAATAAAAAGAATGCTAAGCCCAATAGCAATACAACAAGCAACTGCGACACAATCAGGACCAAGGAGATAATATAACGACACTAAGTAGGGACCATCAGCAAATCCTCCACAAAAGTCACAAAACTCCCATACTACTGAATCTAAGTTCAGCTTAAGAAAATCCCCGACTGTGATAATACACAGAAACCAGTACAAATTAAGTGAGAAGTTACAGCTCAGGACCTGAGTTACTCAGAGTGTCTATGAGACACAACCTCAGTACAACGTCGAAAATCACTAAGTCTATACAATGATCTGTGAACAGAGTTCTACAGAACTAACAAGAATAATGAGACAGACAATCTGTCTGACCACCAAGAGAGTCTAGAGCAGACTGAATACTTCAGGCGAGGTGAGGACACCCCCCTCGATTACGTGATAGCTCCGTGGACAGCACTGCTCAGTAAGAAGCCGGCAGGGAAACAAGCAAAGAGCGATAATTACAGTAGTTAGACAATCAAGACTTGAACTGAGCACATCCTATGTTACATCCTACCTAACAAAGGAAGCTATGTCAAATAACAATATAAAGCAATACATTTACGATTTAGCTATTATCGCAAGTATAAGCAATATCAAATTATATGAAAAGGTAATAATTATATATATACATAATAATCATTGCAACCCATTCAGGGGTTGCAACAAGCTGTAAGGAAACATGTCAAACCCAAACGATGCCACGGATGGGGTTAGAACCCACGATCAGAAAGTCACGAGTCTCCAGACCGTCGCGTTAGACACTGGACCAGGTAGCTACTGTAAGATTCATCCGAGTAGGTATATTTCTACACCACTCGTGGTATGGTTTGTTTGCAATCGTGTCATTACGATTTCGTGAGACATGTTCAGCGTCTCAACCGTCCCCAGAATCTCTCCCGGGGTTGAGTCAAAGGCGCTACCACGGTACCAGGAGCTACCCATCTTATCACTGCTCATCTCTTACCACAAAATATATCGCATAACGAATTTATTAGACACACAAAAACCAGAAAATGAGAATACATTTGGAAATTTGGAGAAACCTTTTATAAATTAGAAAGTACTAATGTATGCAGTTCGCCCGTTCAATTTACTCCTCAGTACTCTCAGTGTAAAAACACGTAGCACAATAAATTGAATAGAAATACTAATTTGTCGGTCAGAAGCAGTATTGCTTAACAGGTTGATGTATTGACTACAGGTGGATGAGGTGGTGATAGTGGTGGTGATGGTGATGGTGGTGATGGTGGTGATGGTGGTGATGGTGGTGGTGATGGTGATGGTGGTGATGGTGGTGGTGATTTTGATGGTGGTGGTGATGGTGATGGTGGTGATGGTGGTGGTGATGGTGGTGGTGATGGTGGTGGTGATGGTGGTGGTGATGGTGGTGGTGGTGATGGTGGTGGTGATGGTGGTGATGGTGGTGATGGTGGTGGTGATGGTGGTGGTGATGGTGGTGGTGATGGTGGTGGTGAATGTGGTTGTGATGGTGGTTGTGATGCTGGTGGTCATGGTGGTGGTCATGGTGGTTATTACAACCCAGGATTCCAAATGGCCTGTTATCCCGGGTGTAATGCGAGCAAAATAAACACAGAAGAAAAAGTTTAGACTTATATTATCCTTCACCAATTTAGAACAGCACTATGTACACTATGTACAGTGATAAGTATAGTGCACTCCACGGTAAGCAAGGCAGAAATAGAAGCCACAAGATAGCAGACAGTGCTTCAACCAGTTCTAGAATGGGAATGACAAGGGCAGACAGGAGAGCGGTACCCACATAACCTCTGCGATTGCCAAAACTATCTTCTTATTGGCTAGAACCTGGTCACTAGTTGAACGACGGGGCCCCATCATCAACTCTTAGCAACCTGGTTGGCTGGTTGGGGGAGATAGCCTGTAAATGAGGGTGTGTACATGCGCTGAATAAAGGTTACGTACTCTTTGCATGCCACATATAACATACTTAATTTCTCTCTCTCTCTCTCTCTCTCTCTCTCTCTCTCTCTCTCTCTCTCTCTCTCTCTCTCTCTCTCTCTCTCTCTCTCTCTCTCTCTCTCTCCCTCTCTCACTCCCCTCAAATTTGCATTAGTGCCTTAGATTTTTTTTCCTGATGAAGATTAATTACCTTGTATAAAACGTGAAGAAGGTGGGAGGAACGTTGGGGGAGAGTGTCTGGGAAGGAGGGGAGAACACGCCGTTAGTGTTAACTGTTGCCTTCACTGACGTTAATTAATCTCAAACTGTGGTAGAGAGCGACTCCCCTTCCTTCACCCCCTGACAACCCCCAATCACCATCCGCTCTCCTCTTACCCCCAGAAAAACCTTCCCTTACCACCAGACAACCTTACCTTACTCCCAGATAACCTTCCCTTACCCCCAGACAATGTTCCCTTACCCCCAGACAACCTTACCTTACCCCCAGACAACCTTCCCTTACCCCCAGACAACCTTCCCTTACCCCCAGACAACCTTACCTTACCCCCAGACAACCTTCCCTTACCCCCAGACAACCTTCCCTTACCCCCAGACAACCTTCCCTTACCCCCAGACAACCTTCCCTTACCCCCAGACAACCTTCCCTTACCCCCAGACAACCTTCCCTTACCCCAGACAACCTTCTATTACCCCTAGACAACCTTCCCTTACTCCCAGACAACCTTCTATTACCCGCAGACAACCTTCCCTTACCCCCAGACGACCTTACTTTACCCCCAGACAACCTTCCCTTACCCCCAGACAACCTTCCCTTACCCCAGACAACCTTCTATTACCCCAGACAACCTTCTATTACCCCTAGACAACCTTCCCTTACTCCCAGACAACCTTCTATTACCCCCAGACAACCTTCCCTTACCCCCAGACGACCTTACTTTACCCCCAGACAACCTTCCCTTACCCCCAGACAACCTTCCCTTACCCCCAGACAACCTTCCCTTACCCCCAGACAACCTTCCCTTACCCCTAGACAACCTTCCCTTACTCAGAGTCAACCTTCTATTACCCCCAGACAACCTTCCCTTACTCCCAGAGAACGTTCTATTACCCCCAGACAACCTTCCCTTACTCCCAAACAACCTTACCTTAGCCCCAGACAACCTTCCCTTACCCCCAGACAACCTTACCTTACCCCCAGACAACCTTCCCTTACCCCCAGACAACCTTCCCTTACCTCCAGACAACCTTCTCTTACCCCAGACAACCTTCCCTTACCCCCAGACAACCTTGCCTTAACCCCAGACAACCTTCCCTTACCCCCAGACAACCTTCCCTTACCCCCAGACAACCTTCCCTTACCCCCAGACAACCTTCCCTTACCCCCTGACAACCTTCGCTTACCCCCAGACAACCTTCCCTTACTCCCAGACAACCTTCTATTATCCCCTGACAACCTTCCCTTACTCCCAGACAACCTTCTATTACCCCCAGACAACCTTCTATTACCCCCAGACAACCTTCTCTTACTCCCAGACAACCTTCTATTACCCCCAGACAACCTTCCCTTACTCCCAGACAACCTTCTATTACCCCCAGACAACCTTCCCTTACTCCCAGACGACCTTCTATTACCCCTAGACAACCTTCCCTTACCCCCAGACAACCTTCCCTTACCCCCAGACAACCTTCTCTTACTCCCAGACAACCTTCTATTATCCCCTGACAACCTTCCTTTACTCCCAGACGACCTTCTATTACCCCTAGACAACCTTCCCTTACCCCCAGACAACCTTCCCTTACCCCCAGACAACCTTCCCTTACCCCCAGACAACCTTCCGGTACTCCCAGACAACCTTCTATTATCCCCTGACAACCTTCCCTTACTCCCAGACAACCTTCGATTACCCCCAGACAACCTTCTATTACTCCCAGACAACCTTCTATTACCCCCAGACAACCTTCCTTTACTCCCAGACGACCTTCTATTACCCCTAGACAACCTTCCCTTACTCCCAGACAACCTTCTATTACCCCCAGACAACCTTCTATTACCCCCAGACAACCTTCTATTACCCCCAGACAACCTTCTCTTACCCCCAGACAACCTTCCCTTACCCCCAGACGACCTTCTATTACCCCTAGACAACCTTCCCTTACTCCCAGACGACCTTCTATTACCCCTAGACAACCTTCTCTTACCCCCAGACAACCTTCCCTTACCCCCAGACAACCTTCCCTTACTCCCAGACAACCTTCCCTTACCCCCTGACAACCTTCCCTTACCCCCAGACAACCTTCCTTTACTCCCAGACGACCTTCTATTACCCCCAGACAACCTTCTATTACCCCCAGACAACCTTCTCTTACTCCCAGACAACCTTCTATTACCCCCAGACAACCTTCTATTACCCCCAGACAACCTTCTCTTACTCCCAGACAACCTTCTATTACCCCCAGACAACCTTCTCTTACTCCCAGACTACCTTCTATTACCCCCAGACAACCTTCTATTACCCCCAGACAACCTTCTCTTACTCCCAGACAACCTTCTATTACCCCCAGACAACCTTCTATTACCCCCAGACAACCTTCTCTTACTCCCAGACGACCTTCTATTACCCCCAGACAACCTTCCCTTACTCCCAGACGACCTTCTATTACCCCTAGACAACCTTCCCTTACTCCCAGACGACCTTCTATTACCCCCAGACAACCTTCCCTTACTCCCAGACAACCTTCCATTACCCCCTGACAACCTTCCCTTACTCCCAGACAACCTTCCATTACCCCCTGACAACCTTCCCTTACTCCCAGACGACCTTCTATTACCCCTAGACAACCTTCCCTTACTCCCAGACAACCTTCCCTTACTCCCAGACAACCTTCCCTTACTCCCAGACGACCTTCTATTACCCCTAGACAACCTTCCCTTACTCCCTGACAACCTTCCCTTACTCCCTGACAACCTTCCCTTACTCCCAGACAACCTTCTATTATCCCCTGACAACCTTCCCTTACTCCCAGACAACCTTCTATTACCCCTAGACAACCTTCCCTTACTCCCTGACAACCTTCCCTTACTCCCAGACGACCTTCTATTACCCCTAGACAACCTTCCCTTACTCCCTGACAACCTTCCCTTACTCCCAGACAACCTTCTATTATCCCCAGACAACCTTCCCTTACTCCCAGACAACCTTCCCTTACTCCCAGACAACCTTCTATTACCCCCAGACAACCTTCCCTTACTCCCAGACAACCTTCCCTTACTCCCTGACAACCTTCCCTTACTCCCAGACAACCTTCTATTACCCCTAGACAACCTTCCCTTACTCCCAGACAACCTTCCATTACCCCCTGACAACCTTCCCTTACTCCCAGACAACCTTCTCTTACTCCCAGACAACCTTCTCTTACTCCCAGACAACCTTCCCTTACTCCCAGACAACCTTCCATTACCCCCTGACAACCTTCCCTTACTCCCAGATAACCTTCTCTTACTCCCAGACAACCTTCTCTTACTCCCAGACAACCTTCCCTTACTCCCAGACAACCTTCTATTATCCCCTGACAACCTTCCCTTACTCCCAGACGACCTTCTATTACCCCCAGACAACCTTCCCTTACTCCCAGACAACCTTCCCTTACTCCCAGACAACCTTCCCTTACTCCCAGACAACCTTCCCTTACTCCCAGACAACCTTCTATTACTCCCAGACAACCTTCCCTTACTCCCAGACAACCTTCTATTACTCCCAGACAACCTTCTCTTACTCCCAGACAACCTTCTCTTACTCCCAGACAACCTTCCCTTACTCCCAGACAACCTTCTATTATCCCCTGACAACCTTCCCTTACTCCCAGACGACCTTCTATTACCCCCAGACAACCTTCCCTTACTCCCAGACAACCTTCCCTTACTCCCAGACAACCTTCCATTACCCCCTGACAACCTTCCCTTACTCCCAGACAACCTTCTCTTACTCCCAGACAACCTTCTCTTACTCCCAGACAACCTTCCCTTACTCCCAGACAACCTTCCATTACCCCCTGACAACCTTCCCTTACTCCCAGACAACCTTCTATTATCCCCTGACAACCTTCCCTTACTCCCAGACAACCTTCTATTATCCCCTGACAACCTTCCCTTACTCCCAGACAACCTTCTATTATCCCCTGACAACCTTCCCTTACTCCCAGACAACCTTCTATTACCCCCTGACAACCTTCCCTTACTCCCAGACAACCTTCTATTATCCCCTGACAACCTTCCCTTACTCCCAGACAACCTTCTATTATCCCCTGACAACCTTCCCTTACTCCCAGACAACCTTCTATTACCCCCTGACAACCTTCCCTTACTCCCAGACAACCTTCCCTTACTCCCAGACAACCTTCCCTTACTCCCAGACAACCTTCCCTTACTCCCAGACAACCTTCTATTACTCCCAGACAACCTTCCCTTACTCCCAGACAACCTTCTATTACTCCCAGACAACCTTCTCTTACTCCCAGACAACCTTCTCTTACTCCCAGACAACCTTCCCTTACTCCCAGACAACCTTCTATTATCCCCTGACAACCTTCCCTTACTCCCAGACGACCTTCTATTACCCCCAGACAACCTTCCCTTACTCCCAGACAACCTTCCCTTACTCCCAGACAACCTTCCATTACCCCCTGACAACCTTCCCTTACTCCCAGACAACCTTCTCTTACTCCCAGACAACCTTCTCTTACTCCCAGACAACCTTCCCTTACTCCCAGACAACCTTCCATTACCCCCTGACAACCTTCCCTTACTCCCAGACAACCTTCTATTATCCCCTGACAACCTTCCCTTACTCCCAGACAACCTTCTATTATCCCCTGACAACCTTCTCTTACTCCCTGACAACCTTCTCTTACTCCCAGACAACCTTCTCTTACTCCCAGACAACCTTCTCTTACTCCCAGACGACCTTCTATTACCCCCAGACGACCTTCTATTACCCCCAGACGACCTTCTATTACCCCCAGACGACCTTCTATTACCCCCAGACGACCTTCGATTACCCCCAGACGACCTTCTATTACCCCCAGACGACCTTCTATTACCCCCAGACAACCTTCCCTTACCCCCAGACAACCTTCCCTTACTCCCAGAGAACGTTCTATTACCCCCAGACAACCTTCCCTTACTCCCAGACGACCTTCTATTACCCCTAGACAGCCTTCTCTTACTCCCAGACGACCTTCCCTTACTCCCAGACAACCTTCTCTTACTCCCAGACGACCTTCTATTACCCCCAGACGACCTTCTATTACCCCCAGACAACCTTCTATTACCCCCAGACAACCTTCTATTACCCCCAGACGACCTTCTATTACCCCCAGACGACCTTCTATTACCCCCAGACGACCTTCTATTACCCCCTGACAACCTTACCTCACTTTTTCACCTTCTCTCCCCCGTTTTACTTCTCTTTCCTTGCATCACCCCATTCCCAACACCTTCCTTCCCATCTTTATCCTTCGTACTGCCACAACACGATTAACGTATTTTCCGGCATATAAAGCGCTCGAGCATATAAGACATGAAAGAGAATGTTTCCAAACAGTTGTAACGCAACGTTAGTAAATAACCACTAGAACGTCAACCAAAGCCTAGCCTTGACCCTGACCTTGAGAATATAGGCGAAGGCTGATTTTCTAAGACCTTTCTATAGGAAAATATAGTACTTACCAACCTTTATCTCTCTTCCCTAGCACTCATGTGCTCACTCAGATCAGGGACCTGGAGTACTCTTGTCACTGGGACATTCTCTGATCACAGATCACTCCATCATTCAAAAAAAATTTCGCGTGTGTGAAAATATTTGAAA
>NC_091329.1:28514196-28649181 GCF_038502225.1 Cherax quadricarinatus
TGTGAAAATATTTGAAATTTTTTTGTTTGCAAATACAGGATAAACACGTTAACTTAACGAAACTTAATGTAACGTAATCTATCCTAATCAAATCTAAACTCTCCAAACCTAACCTAACCTAACCTAACCATTCAAAGAAGAATAAATATTAAAAATGCAGTGAGATTTCAAGCTTACCGAAATGCGCTCTGGCCAGTTCGTGTCAAACTGGCTGCCTCTATTATTTTATAGGCTGTCGAGGTAATGTGCTAGTAGATGCTGAGGCGATACCTGGTGAATTAAGCACTTTCAATAACAGGGAAATCAGATTATTCTTAGGAAATAGCAAATGCAGTGAACTCCACAGACGATTAACAAGTTATACAGGAGAAAAAGGACATGATCTTCTCACATAACATAAGAACATAAGAAAGGAGGAACATTGCAGCAGAGTCACGAAAATTCGATGGTTCTCTGTACACCGAGGATTTGACACAAACAAGAGTGATATGACACAAACAAGAGTGATATGACACAAACAAGAGTGATTTGACACAAGCAAGAGTGATATGACACAAACAAGAGTGATATGACACAATGGTGATTTGACACAAACAAGAGTGATATGACACAAACAAGAGTGATATGACACAAACAAGAGTGATTTGACACAAGCAAGAGTGATATGACACAAACAAGAGTGATATGACACAAACAAGAGTGATTTGACACAAACATCTCACCAGTAACTTGTAGGTGCATCTGCTCCTCTCACCGTGACTTGTGATGTCATGCTCATAGTGCTGCGTATAAACCATACCCCCGGCCGGGATTGAACCCGCGGTCATAGAGTCTCAAAACTCCAGCCCGTCGCGTTAGCCACTAGACCAGCTAGCGTTAGCCACTGGTCTAGTGGCTAACGCAACGGGCTGGAGTTTTGAGACTCTATGACCGCGGGTTCAATCCCGGCCGGGGGTATGGTTTGTTTGCAATCGTGTCATTACGATTTCTTAAGTCGTGCTGCGTATTTTAGTGGTGTCATGCTCAGAGTGTTGCGCATTTTAGTGGTGTCATGCTCAGAGTGTTGCGTATTTTAGCTGTTTGTCTTTATGGCTGTAGCCATATAGACAAACAAAATATGTTTTTTTTTATATAATTATTGAGGTTCCTGATAGGATAATGGAAAAAAATTAATCGAGGATTTTTATTTTTATATTTATTGCTTGTAACTGATACTAGATATTATAATTTTATGATGAGATTGTTAATAAGATCGTTTATATGTAATGAGAAATATAATTTATATGTTAGTGAATTTTAAGTATTGACAAGAGTGCTGAATGACATTACTAGGTCGTGTTTACTGCATGTGATCCTCACCTCTCTCATCTCTTGTCACTCTCCACAGTCTCTCTCATCTCTTGTCACTCTCCACAGTCTCTCTCATCTCTTACCATTCTCCACAGCCTCTCTCATCTCTTGTCACTCTCCACAGCCTCTCTCATCTCTTGTCACTCTCCACAGTCTCTCTCATCTCTTACCATTCTCCACAGCCTTTCTCATCTCTTGTCACTCTCCACAGCCTCTCTCATCTCTTACCACTCTCCACAGTCTCTCTCATCTCTTACCGTTCTCCACAGCCACTCTCATCTCTTACCACTCTCCACAGCCACTCTCATCTCTTACCACTCTCCACAGTCTCTCTCATCTCTTACCGTTCTCCACAGCCTCTCTCATCTCTTACCACTCTCCACAGCCACTCTCATCTCTTACCACTCTCCACAGTCTCTCTCATCTCTTACCATTCTCCACAGCCTTTCTCATCTCTTGTCACTCTCCACAGCCTCTCTCATCTCTTGTCACTCTCCACAGCCTCTCTCATCTCTTGTCACTCTCCACAGCCTCTCTCATCTCTTGTCACTCTCCACAGCCTCTCTCATCTCTTGTCACTCTCCACAGCCTCTCTCATCTCTTGTCACTCTCCACAGTCTCTCTCATCTCTTACCATTCTCCACAGCCTTTCTCATCTCTTGTCACTCTCCACAGCCTCTCTCATCTCTTGTCACTCTCAACAGCCTCTCTCATCTCTTACCACTCTGCACAGCCTCTCTCATCTCTTACCACTCTGCACAGCCTCTCTCATCTCTTACCACTCTGCACAGCCTCTCTCATCTCTTACCACTCTGCACAGCCTCTCTCATCTCTTACCACTCTGCACAGCCTCTCTCATCTCTTACCACTCTGCACAGCCTCTCTCATCTCTTACCACTCTGCACAGCCTCTCTCATCTCTTACCGTTCTCCACAGCCTCTCTCATCTCTTACCACTCTGCACAGCCTCTCTCATCTCTTACCACTCTGCACAGCCTCTCTCATCTCTTACCACTCTGCACAGCCTCTCTCATCTCTTACCACTCTGCACAGCCTCTCTCATCTCTTACCACTCTGCACAGCCTCTCTCATCTCTTACCACTCTGCACAGCCTCTCTCATCTCTTACCACTCTGCACAGCCTCTCTCATCTCTTACCGCTCTCCACAGCCTCTCTCATCTCTTACCACTCTCCACAGCCTCTCTCATCTCTTACCACTCTCCTCAGTCTCTCTCATTTCTTACCACTCTCCTCAGTCTCTCTCATCTCTTACCGCTCTCCACAGTCTCTCTCATCTCTTACCACTCTCCACAGCCTCTCTCATCTCTTACCACTCTGCACAGCCTCTCTCATCTCTTACCACTCTGCACAGTCTCTCTCATCTCTTACCGCTCTCCGCAACCTCTCTCATCTCTTACCACTCTATACAGTCTCTCTCATCTCTTACCACTCTCCACAGCCTCTCTCATCTCTTACCACTCTCCACAGCCTCTCTCATCTCTTACCACTCTCCACAGTCTCTCTCATCTCTTACCACTCTCCTCAGTCTCTCTCATCTCTTACCACTCTCCACAGTCTCTCTCATCTCTTACCACTCTGCACAGCCTCTCTCATCTCTTACCACTCTCCACAGTCTCTCTCATCTCTTACCACTCTGCACAGCCTCTCTCATCTCTTACCACTCTCCACAGTCTCTCTCATCTCTTACCACTCTGCACAGCCTCTCTCATCTCTTACCACTCTCCTCAGTCTCTCTCATCTCTTACCACTCTCCACAGTCTCTCTCATCTCTTACCACTCTCCACAGTCTCTCTCATCTCTTACCACTCTCCTCAGTCTCTCTCATCTCTTACCACTCTCCACAGTCTCTCTCATCTCTTACCGCTCTCCGCAACCTCTCTCATCTCTTACCACTCTCCACAGTCTCTCTCATCTCTTACCACTCTCCACAGTCTCTCTCATCTCTTACCACTCTCCTCAGTCTCTCTCATCTCTTACCACTCTCCACAGTCTCTCTCATCTCTTACCGCTCTCCGCAACCTCTCTCATCTCTTACCACTCTCCACAGTCTCTCTCATCTCTTACCACTCTCCACAGTCTCTCTCATCTCTTACCACTCTCCACAGCCTCTCTCATCTCTTACCACTCTCCACAGTCTCTCTCATCTCTTACCACTCTCCTCAGTCTCTCTCATCTCTTACCACTCTCCACAGTCTCTCTCATCTCTTACCACTCTCCACAGTCTCTCTCATCTCTTACCGCTCTCCGCAACCTCTCTCATCTCTTACCACTCTCCACAGTCTCTCTCATCTCTTACCACTCTCCACAGTCTCTCTCATCTCTTACCACTCTCCACAGTCTCTCTCATCTCTTACCACTCTCCACAGTCTCTCTCATCTCTTACCACTCTCCACAGCCACTCTCATCTCTTACCACTCTCCACAGCCACTCTCATCTCTTACCACTCTCCACAGTCTCTCTCATCTCTTACCACTCTCCACAGTCTCTCTCATCTCTTACCACTCTCCACAGCCACTCTCATCTCTTACCACTCTCCACAGTCTCTCTCATCTCTTACCACTCTCCTCAGTCTCTCTCATTTCTTACCACTCTCCTCAGTCTCTCTCATCTCTTACCGCTCTCCTCAGTCTCTCTCATCTCTTACCGCTCTCCACAGTCTCTCTCATCTCTTACCACTCTCCTCAGTCTCTCTCATTTCTTACCACTCTCCTCAGTCTCTCTCATTTCTTACCACTCTCCTCAGTCTCTCTCATCTCTTACCGCTCTCCTCAGTCTCTCTCATCTCTTACCGCTCTCCTCAGTCTCTCTCATCTCTTACCGCTCTCCACAGCCTCTCTCATCTCTTACCACTCTCCTCAGTCTCTCTCATTTCTTACCACTCTCCTCAGTCTCTCTCATTTCTTACCACTCTCCTCAGTCTCTCTCATTTCTTACCACTCTCCTCAGTCTCTCTCATCTCTTACCGCTCTCCACAGCCTCTCTCATCTCTTACCGCTCTCCACAGCCTCTCTCATCTCTTACCGCTCTCCACAGTCTCTCTCATCTCTTACCGCTCTCCACAGCCTCTCTCATCTCTTACCGCTCTCCACAGCCTCTCTCATCTCTTACCACTCTCCTCAGTCTCTCTCATTTCTTACCACTCTCCTCAGTCTCTCTCATCTCTTACCGCTCTCCACAGTCTCTCTCATCTCTTACCACTCTCCACAGCCTCTCTCATCTCTTACCACTCTCCTCAGTCTCTCTCATCTCTTACCGCTCTCCACAGTCTCTCTCATCTCTTACCACTCTGCACAGCCTCTCTCATCTCTTACCACTCTCCACAGCCTCTCTCATCTCTTACCACTCTCCACAGTCTCTCTCATCTCTTACCACTCTCCACAGCCTCTCTCATCTCTTACCACTCTCCACAGCCTCTCTCATCTCTTACCACTCTGCACAGCCTCTCTCATCTCTTACCACTCTCCACAGCCTCTCTCATTTCTTACCACTCTCCTCAGTCTCTCTCATCTCTTACCACTCTCCACAGCCTCTCTCATCTCTTACCACTCTCCACAGCCTCTCTCATCTCTTACCACTCTGCACAGCCTCTCTCATCTCTTACCACTCTCCACAGCCTCTCTCATCTCTTACCACTCTCCACAGCCTCTCTCATCTCTTACCACTCTCCACAGCCTCTCTCATCTCTTACCACTCTCCACAGCCTCTCTCATTTCTTACCACTCTCCTCAGTCTCTCTCATCTCTTACCACTCTCCACAGTCTCTCTCATCTCTTACCACTCTGCACAGCCTCTCTCATCTCTTACCACTCTCCACAGTCTCTCTCATCTCTTACCACTCTCCACAGCCTCTCTCATCTCTTACCACTCTGCACAGCCTCTCTCATCTCTTACCACTCTCCACAGCCTCTCTCATCTCTTACCACTCTCCACAGCCTCTCTCATCTCTTACCACTCTCCTCAGTCTCTCTCATCTCTTACCACTCTGCACAGCCTCTCTCATCTCTTACCACTCTCCTCAGTCTCTCTCATCTCTTACCACTCTGCACAGCCTCTCTCATCTCTTACCACTCTCCTCAGTCTCTCTCATCTCTTACCACTCTGCACAGCCTCTCTCATCTCTTACCACTCTCCACAGCCTCTCTCATCTCTTACCACTCTCCTCAGTCTCTCTCATCTCTTACCACTCTCCACAGCCTCTCTCATCTCTTACCACTCTCCTCAGTCTCTCTCATCTCTTACCACTCTCCACAGCCTCTCTCATCTCTTACCACTCTCCTCAGTCTCTCTCATCTCTTACCACTCTCCACAGCCTCTCTCATCTCTTACCACTCTCCACAGCCTCTCTCATCTCTTACAACTCTCCACAGCCTCTCTCATCTCTTACCACTCTGCACAGTCTCTCTCATCTCTTACCACTCTCCTCAGTCTCTCTCATACCACTCTTCACTCATCTCTCTCCACAGCCTCTCTCATCTCTTACCACTCTCCTCAGTCTCTCTCATCTCTTACCACTCTCCACAGCCTCTCTCATCTCTCATCTACCACTCTGCACAGCCTCTCTCATCTCTTACCACTCTCCTCAGTCTCTCTCATCTCTTACCACTCTCCACAGCCTCTCTCATTTCTTACCACTCTCCTCAGTCCACATGCTTCCTCTCTCATCTCTTACCACTCTAGTCTCTCTCATCTCACCACCGCACAGCCTCCACTCTACCACTCTGCACAGCCTCTCATCTCTACCTCCCTCAGTCTCTCTCATCTCTACCACACTGCACATTCTCCTCATCTCACCACTTTACACAGCCCCCTTCCCCATCTCTTACCACTCCTTCAGTCTCTCTGCATCTCACCACTCAGTCTCTCTCATCCTTTACCACTCTGCACAGCCCCCATCTCTTACCACTTCTCAGTCTTCTTCTATCTCACCACCTGCATATTTCCCCTCCCATCTCTTACCACCTCCCCAGTCTCTCCCATCCTTACCACCTGCACAGCCTCCATCTCACCACCTGCACACCTCTCATCTCACCACTTCCCTGGTCTCTCATCTCACCACCTCCCTAGCCTCCATCTCACTGACTCTGCACAGCCTCTCATCCTTACCACTCCCCCAGTCTCTCCATCTCACCACCTGCACAGCCCTCTCATCTCTTACCACTCTCCACAGCCTCTCTCATCTCTTACCACTCTCCACAGCCTCTCTCATCTCTTACCACTCTCCACAGCCTCTCTCATCTCTTACCACTCTCCACAGTCTCTCTCATCTCTTACCACTCTCCACAGTCTCTCTCATTTCTTACCACTCTCCTCAGTCTCTCTCATTTCTTACCACTCTCCTCAGTCTCTCTCATCTCTTACCGCTCTCCACAGTCTCTCTCATCTCTTACCACTCTGCACAGCCTCTCTCATCTCTTACCACTCTCCACAGTCTCTCTCATCTCTTACCACTCTCCACAGCCTCTCTCATCTCTTACCACTCTGCACAGCCTCTCTCATCTCTTACCACTCTCCACAGTCTCTCTCATCTCTTACCACTCTCCACAGCCTCTCTCATCTCTTACCACTCTCCACAGCCTCTCTCATCTCTTACCACTCTGCACAGCCTCTCTCATCTCTTACCACTCTGCACAGCCTCTCTCATCTCTTACCACTCTCCTCAGTCTCTCTCATCTCTTACCACTCTGCACAGCCTCTCTCATCTCTTACCACTCTCCTCAGTCTCTCTCATCTCTTACCACTCTGCACAGCCTCTCTCATCTCTTACCGCTCTCCACAGCCTCTCTCATCTCTTACCACTCTCCTCAGTCTCTCTCATCTCTTACCACTCTCCACAGCCTCTCTCATCTCTTACCACTCTCCACAGTCTCTCTCATCTCTTACCACTCTCCACAGCCTCTCTCATCTCTTACCACTCTCCTCAGTCTCTCTCATCTCTTACCACTCTCCACAGCCTCTCTCATCTCTTACCACTCTCCACAGCCTCTCTCATCTCTTACCACTCTCCTCAGTCTCTCTCATCTCTTACCACTCTCCACAGTCTCTCTCATCTCTTACCACTCTGCACAGCCTCTCTCATCTCTTACCACTCTCCACAGCCTCTCTCATCTCTTACCACTCTGCACAGCCTCTCTCATCTCTTACCACTCTCCACAGCCTCTCTCATCTCTTACCACTCTCCACAGTCTCTCTCATCTCTTACCACTCTCCACAGCCTCTCTCATCTCTTACCACTCTCCACAGCCTCTCTCATCTCTTACCACTCTCCTCAGTCTCTCTCATCTCTTACCACTCTCCACAGCCTCTCTCATCTCTTACCACTCTCCTCAGTCTCTCTCATCTCTTACCACTCTCCACAGCCTCTCTCATCTCTTACCACTCTCCACAGCCTCTCTCATCTCTTACCACTCTCCTCAGTCTCTCTCATCTCTTACCACTCTCCACAGCCTCTCTCATCTCTTACCACTCTCCACAGCCTCTCTCATCTCTTACCACTCTCCACAGCCTCTCTCATCTCTTACCACTCTCCTCAGTCTCTCTCATCTCTTACCACTCTCCTCAGTCTCTCTCATCTCTTACCACTCTCCACAGCCTCTCTCATCTCTTACCACTCTCCTCAGTCTCTCTCATCTCTTACCACTCTCCTCAGTCTCTCTCATCTCTTACCACTCTCCTCAGTCTCTCTCATCTCTTACCACTCTGCACAGCCTCTCTCATCTCTTACCACTCTCCACAGTCTCTCTCATCTCTTACCACTCTCCTCAGTCTCTCTCATCTCTTACCACTCTGCACAGCCTCTCTCATCTCTTACCACTCTGCACAGCCTCTCTCATCTCTTACCACTCTCCTCAGTCTCTCTCATCTCTTACCACTCTCCTCAGTCTCTCTCATCTCTTACCACTCTGCACAGCCTCTCTCATCTCTTACCACTCTCCACAGCCTCTCTCACTGCACAGCCTCTCTCATCTCTTACCACTCTGCACAGCCTCTCTCATCTCTTACCACTCTGCACAGTCTCTCTCATCTCTTACCACTCTGCACAGCCTCTCTCATCTCTTACCACTCTGCACAGTCTCTCTCATCTCTTACCACTCTGCACAGTCTCTCTCATCTCTTACCACTCTGCACAGTCTCTCTCATCTCTTACCACTCTGCACAGTCTCTCTCATCTCTTACCACTCTGCACAGTCTCTCTCATCTCTTACCACTCTGCACAGTCTCTCTCATCTCTTACCACTCTGCACAGCCTCTCTCATCTCTTACCACTCTCCACAGCCTCTCTCATCTCTTACCACTCTGCACAGCCTCTCTCATCTCTTACCACTCTGCACAGTCTCTCTCATCTCTTACCACTCTGCACAGTCTCTCTCATCTCTTACCACTCTGCACAGCCTCTCTCATCTCTTACCACTCTCCACAGCCTCTCTCATCTCTTACCACTCTGCACAGCCTCTCTCATCTCTTACCACTCTCCACAGTCTCTCTCATCTCTTACCACTCTGCACAGCCTCTCTCATCTCTTACCACTCTGCACAGCCTCTCTCATCTCTTACCACTCTCCACAGCCTCTCTCATCTCTTACCACTCTCCTCAGTCTCTCTCATCTCTTACCACTCTCCTCAGTCTCTCTCATCTCTTACCACTCTGCACAGCCTCTCTCATCTCTTACCACTCTGCACAGCCTCTCTCATCTCTTACCACTCTCCTCAGTCTCTCTCATCTCTTACCACTCTCCTCAGTCTCTCTCATCTCTTACCACTCTGCACAGCCTCTCTCATCTCTTACCACTCTGCACAGCCTCTCTCATCTCTTACCACTCTCCTCAGTCTCTCTCATCTCTTACCACTCTCCACAGCCTCTCTCATCTCTTACCACTCTCCTCAGTCTCTCTCATCTCTTACCACTCTCCTCAGTCTCTCTCATCTCTTACCACTCTCCTCAGTCTCTCTCATCTCTTACCACTCTCCACAGTCTCTCTCATCTCTTACCACTCTCCACAGCCTCTCGCATCTCTTCTCTGCACAGCCTCTCTCATCTCTTACCACTCTCCTCAGTCTCTCTCATCTCTTACCACTCTCCTCAGTCTCTCTCATCTCTTACCACTCTCCTCAGTCTCTCTCATCTCTTACCACTCTGCACAGCCTCTCTCATCTCTTACCACTCTCCTCAGTCTCTCTCATCTCTTACCACTCTCCTCAGTCTCTCTCATCTCTTACCACTCTCCACAGCCTCTCTCATCTCTTACCACTCTGCACAGTCTCTCTCATTTCTTACCACTCTGCACAGCCTCTCTCATCTCTTACCACTCTCCTCAGTCTCTCTCATCTCTTACCACTCTGCACAGCCTCTCTCATCTCTTACCACTCTCCTCAGTCTCTCTCATCTCTTACCACTCTCCACAGCCTCTCTCATCTCTTACCACTCTCCTCAGTCTCTCTCATCTCTTACCACTCTCCACAGCCTCTCTCATCTCTTACCACTCTGCACAGCCTCTCTCATCTCTTACCACTCTCCTCAGTCTCTCTCATCTCTTACCACTCTCCTCAGTCTCTCTCATCTCTTACCACTCTCCTCAGTCTCTCTCATCTCTTACCACTCTCCTCAGTCTCTCTCATCTCTTACCACTCTCCTCAGTCTCTCTCATCTCTTACCACTCTGCACAGTCTCTCTCATCTCTTACCACTCTCCACAGCCTCTCTCATCTCTTACCACTCTGCACAGCCTCTCTCATCTCTTACCACTCTCCACAGCCTCTCTCATCTCTTACCACTCTCCACAGCCTCTCTCATCTCTTACCACTCTCCTCAGTCTCTCTCATCTCTTACCACTCTCCTCAGTCTCTCTCATCTCTTACCACTCTCCACAGCCTCTCTCATCTCTTACCACTCTCCTCAGTCTCTCTCATCTCTTACCACTCTCCTCAGTCTCTCTCATCTCTTACCACTCTCCACAGCCTCTCTCATCTCTTACCACTCTGCACAGCCTCTCTCATCTCTTACCACTCTCCTCAGTCTCTCTCATCTCTTACCACTCTCCACAGTCTCTCTCATCTCTTACCACTCTCCTCAGTCTCTCTCATCTCTTACCACTCTGCACAGTCTCTCTCATCTCTTACCACTCTGCACAGCCTCTCTCATCTCTTACCACTCTCCACAGCCTCTCTCATCTCTTACCACTCTCCACAGCCTCTCTCATCTCTTACCACTCTGCACAGCCTCTCTCATCTCTTACCACTCTCCACAGCCTCTCTCATCTCTTACCACTCTCCTCAGTCTCTCTCATCTCTTACCACTCTCCACAGCCTCTCTCATCTCTTACCACTCTCCACAGCCTCTCTCATCTCTTACCACTCTCCACAGCCTCTCTCATCTCTTACCACTCTGCACAGCCTCTCTCATCTCTTACCACTCTCCACAGCCTCTCTCATCTCTTACCACTCTCCTCAGTCTCTCTCATCTCTTACCACTCTCCACAGCCTCTCTCATCTCTTACCACTCTCCACAGCCTCTCTCATCTCTTACCACTCTCCACAGCCTCTCTCATCTCTTACCACTCTGCACAGCCTCTCTCATCTCTTACCACTCTCCACAGCCTCTCTCATCTCTTACCACTCTCCTCAGTCTCTCTCATCTCTTACCACTCTCCACAGCCTCTCTCATCTCTTACCACTCTGCACAGCCTCTCTCATCTCTTACCACTCTCCACAGCCTCTCTCATCTCTTACCACTCTCCTCAGTCTCTCTCATCTCTTACCACTCTGCACAGCCTCTCTCATCTCTTACCACTCTGCACAGCCTCTCTCATCTCTTACCACTCTCCTCAGTCTCTCTCATCTCTTACCACTCTGCACAGCCTCTCTCATCTCTTACCACTCTGCACAGCCTCTCTCATCTCTTACCACTCTGCACAGCCTCTCTCATCTCTTACCACTCTCCACAGCCTCTCTCATCTCTTACCACTCTCCTCAGTCTCTCTCATCTCTTACCACTCTGCACAGCCTCTCTCATCTCTTACCACTCTGCACAGCCTCTCTCATCTCTTACCACTCTGCACAGTCTCTCTCATCTCTTACCACTCTGCACAGTCTCTCTCATCTCTTACCACTCTCCTCAGTCTCTCTCATCTCTTACCACTCTGCACAGCCTCTCTCATCTCTTACCACTCTGCACAGCCTCTCTCATCTCTTACCACTCTGCACAGTCTCTCTCATCTCTTACCACTCTGCACAGTCTCTCTCATCTCTTACCACTCTGCACAGTCTCTCTCATCTCTTAACACTCTGCACAGTCTCTCTCATCTCTTACCACTCTCCTCAGTCTCTCTCATCTCTTACCACTCTGCACAGTCTCTCTCATCTCTTACCACTCTGCACAGTCTCTCTCATCTCTTACCACTCTGCACAGTCTCTCTCATCTCTTACCACTCTGCACAGTCTCTCTCATCTCTTACCACTCTCCTCAGTCTCTCTCATCTCTTACCACTCTGCACAGTCTCTCTCATCTCTTACCACTCTGCACAGTCTCTCTCATCTCTTACCACTCTCCTCAGTCTCTCTCATCTCTTACCACTCTGCACAGCCTCTCTCATCTCTTACCACTCTGCACAGCCTCTCTCATCTCTTACCACTCTCCTCAGTCTCTCTCATCTCTTACCACTCTCCACAGCCTCTCTCATTTCTTACCACTCTGCACAGCCTCTCTCATCTCTTACCACTCTGCACAGCCTCTCTCATCTCTTACCACTCTGCACAGCCTCTCTCATCTCTTACCACTCTGCACAGCCTCTCTCATCTCTTACCACTTTGCACAGCCTCTCTCATCTCTTACCACTCTGCACAGCCTCTCTCATCTCTTACCACTCTCCTCAGTCTCTCTCATCTCTTACCACTCTGCACAGCCTCTCTCATCTCTTACCACTCTCCTCAGTCTCTCTCATCTCTTACCACTCTGCACAGCCTCTCTCATCTCTTACCACTCTGCACAGCCTCTCTCATCTCTTACCACTCTGCACAGCCTCTCTCATCTCTTACCACTCTGCACAGCCTCTCTCATCTCTTACCACTCTGCACAGCCTCTCTCATCTCTTACCACTCTGCACAGCCTCTCTCATCTCTTACCACTCTGCACAGCCTCTCTCATCTCTTACCACTCTCCTCAGTCTCTCTCATCTCTTACCACTCTGCACAGCCTCTCTCATCTCTTACCACTCTGCACAGCCTCTCTCATCTCTTACCACTCTGCACAGCCTCTCTCATCTCTTACCACTCTGCACAGCCTCTCTCATCTCTTACCACTCTGCACAGCCTCTCTCATCTCTTACCACTCTGCACAGCCTCTCTCATCTCTTACCACTCTGCACAGCCTCTCTCATCTCTTACCACTCTCCTCAGTCTCTCTCATCTCTTACCACTCTGCACAGCCTCTCTCATCTCTTACCACTCTCCTCAGTCTCTCTCATCTCTTACCACTCTGCACAGCCTCTCTCATCTCTTACCACTCTGCACAGCCTCTCTCATCTCTTACCACTCTGCACAGCCTCTCTCATCTCTTACCACTCTGCACAGCCTCTCTCATCTCTTACCACTCTGCACAGCCTCTCTCATCTCTTACCACTCTGCACAGCCTCTCTCATCTCTTACCACTCTGCACAGCCTCTCTCATCTCTTACCACTCTGCACAGCCTCTCTCATCTCTTACCACTCTGCACAGCCTCTCTCATCTCTTACCACTCTGCACAGCCTCTCTCATCTCTTACCACTCTGCACAGCCTCTCTCATCTCTTACCACTCTCCTCAGTCTCTCTCATCTCTTACCACTCTCCACAGCCTCTCTCATTTCTTACCACTCTGCACAGCCTCTCTCATCTCTTACCACTCTGCACAGCCTCTCTCATCTCTTACCACTCTGCACAGCCTCTCTCATCTCTTACCACTCTGCACAGCCTCTCTCATCTCTTACCACTCTGCACAGCCTCTCTCATCTCTTACCACTCTGCACAGCCTCTCTCATTTCTTACCACTCTGCACAGCCTCTCTCATCTCTTACCACTCTGCACAGCCTCTCTCATCTCTTACCACTCTGCACAGCCTCTCTCATCTCTTACCACTCTGCACAGCCTCTCTCATTTCTTACCACTCTGCACAGCCTCTCTCATCTCTTACCACTCTCCACAGCCTCTCTCATTTCTTACCACTCTGCACAGCCTCTCTCATCTCTTACCACTCTGCACAGCCTCTCTCATCTCTTACCACTCTCCTCAGTCTCTCTCATTTCTTACCACTCTGCACAGCCTCTCTCATCTCTTACCACTCTGCACAGTCTCTCTCATCTCTTACCACTCTCCACAGTCTCTCTCATCTCTTACCACTCTGCACAGCCTCTCTCATTTCTTACCACTCTGCACAGTCTCTCTCATTTCTTACCACTCTGCACAGCCTCTCTCATTTCTTACCACTCTGCACAGCCTCTCTCATCTCTTACCACTCTGCACAGTCTCTCTCATTTCTTACCACTCTCCACAGCCTCTCTCATCTCTTACCACTCTCCTCAGTCTCTCTCATCTCTTACCACTCTCCTCAGTCTCTCTCATCTCTTACCACTCTCCACAGCCTCTCTCATTTCTTACCACTCTGCACAGCCTCTCTCATTTCTTACCACTCTGCACAGCCTCTCTCATTTCTTACCACTCTCCACAGCCTCTCTCATTTCTTACCACTCTGCACAGTCTCTCTCATCTCTTACCACTCTGCACAGCCTCTGTCATCTCTTACCACTCTCCACAGTCTCTCTCATCTCTTACCACTCTGCACAGCCTCTCTCATCTCTTACCACTCTGCACAGCCTCTCTCATCTCTTACCACTCTGCACAGCCTCTCTCATCTCTTACCACTCTCCACAGTCTCTCTCATCTCTTACCACTCTGCACAGCCTCTCTCATTTCTTACCACTCTCCACAGCCTCTCTCATTTCTTACCACTCTGCACAGCCTCTCTCATCTCTTACCACTCTGCACAGCCTCTCTCATTTCTTACCACTCTGCACAGCCTCTCTCATCTCTTACCACTCTGCACAGCCTCTCTCATCTCTTACCACTCTGCACAGCCTCTCTCATTTCTTACCACTCTGCACAGCCTCTCTCATTTCTTACCACTCTGCACAGTCTCTCTCATCTCTTACCACTCTGCACAGCCTCTCTCATCTCTTACCACTCTGCACAGCCTCTCTCATTTCTTACCACTCTGCACAGCCTCTCTCATTTCTTACCACTCTGCACAGCCTCTCTCATTTCTTACCACTCTGCACAGCCTCTCTCATCTCTTACCACTCTGCACAGCCTCTCTCATTTCTTACCACTCTCCACAGTCTCTCTCATCTCTTACCACTCTCCACAGCCTCTCTCATTTCTTACCACTCTCCACAGTCTCTCTCATCTTTTACCAATCTCCACAGCCTCTCTCATTTCTTACCACTCTCCACAGTCTCTCTCATCTTTTACCAATCTCCACAGCCTCTCTCATCCCTTACCACTCTCCACAGTTTCTCTCCCTTACCACACTTCCTCACTAATCTGTCTTACCACCCTTCATTATCTTTCTCTCTTACCACCCTCCATTATCTTTGTCTCTTACCACTCTCCCTCAACACTCTCTTACACCTCCACCTCTCTCACCACCTTTCCTCTCCTATCTCTGAACTCCCTCTCTCATCTGCCTCCCTTACTACCCTCTTTCACCTTTGTTCCTTCTCCCTGTCTTCCACATACCTTCCTTGTCAGCCCCCCTCCCCCCTCACCTTCCTCCCCAGCAACCCTTCCTGACTGTTCTCCGTTACCCCCCCCCCCACCAGCTCTTTCCCTTACCAACCCTCTCTCACCTCTGTCAGGTGTTTTTTTTTTTTTTTTACACAAGGTTTTACAAGGTTACGGTGGGATGAGGCTCCTAACTTTATTTACAAGTTATGATCTGTTACCTACTTCAGCAGATTTGAAATCCTTTTTATTGTTATGAGACATACAAACAGGATGAAGTTAGAATCATCTGATACAAATATGTTCCAGACTTGAGTAATCCTAGGAATAAAAGACCACAGATGAAGTGATGTTCTGGAGAAGAGTACACTCAGAGTGAAGATACTGCTGGCTGCCCATCTTCTTGTGTAGAAGATCACTTCTCTCTGTCCTCGGAGTGGAGCCAAGAGTGGTGCTTTGATATTATTGGTCTTGTACATAACAGTGAGGCGCCACACAACCCTCCTGTGTTGAAGGCTCTGCTGAAATGACACAGTAATGTTTTTATCGAAGAGTGGCTTACCGCACAAGGGTTATCTCATAGCGGGGTCGGAGGCCCCTTCTGAGATCACAAGAGATTATAAAAACTAAGGGGGTCGACTCACTCAAAGGCGCTTGCGATCGGCAAGTTATTCTCAACATAGCCTGGCCAATTTCACTGCTGGCACAAACTCGTTGATCCTCTCACTCATTCTCACAAATATCAAGGACTTACTTTTGCTCTCTCTTTCTTGGCTAGTCCAGTCAGGTAAATATCCTGCTGATACTTCCTTCTGTAAAATTTTAATTCTTTCCTAGAATATGAAAGTATTTATTTTTTAAATCATTGAATGCCAGTGAATAAGGATGAGTACATAGGATTCTCGTGGCATTATTTTTTTTCATTCATCATCATAAAATACATAGGTAGGATTCTTTACTAGTGACTTAACATGGGAATGCAGTGAATAATAAAATATCATGATACCTTCACAGCCTTTATTAGTACTAAATAATCATACTTAAGGTAATGCATTACATAAGTTAATTAATCTAAGGCAAATATGACACTTAATTCGCCTTACTCTTTACTCTCTCGTCACCGGTTTACCCACATCTCTTCTATGAGCTCTTGACTACACTAAATGAGCCTTTCGGTGTTGTGATTGCAGTAGAACGAGTCTGGTGTGCGGGGCGGGGAGGTCGATAGGTTGTTAGGTAAGACACATATGCAACAGTTAGGTGATGGACTGATTACATCGTCTTCAAGTATCTTCTGCTTCTATCAACTTTTCTGTACTCGACTGAAGAAGCCTACTGTGTAGGCGAAACGTTTCGAAATAAAGATACCTAACTGTTGCATATGTGTCTTACCTAACAACCTGTCGGTATTTTATACCATTTTATTATTCAGGTCGATAGGTATACAGGTGGTGATTCAGGACTCTCGGTGTCTGTGGAATCTGTGATATTCCTAGTTCATAACACATGAGAACTCTGTGATTTAAGCAGTGAGACTAAGTCGATCTTTTCCACCAAACTCCTCTTACTTGATAACTTTTTTAACAAAGGGAAATGCAGCAGATTATGTGTTGCACTTCCATATTCCGTTCTTTCTCAGCTTGTGTATCCAGCAAATAAGTTTCCTCAATATCGTCATGTGTTTCTTCTTCACATGTGAAAGGACTCGTGCGATTTACGAACAATTTTCTATTCACACCTCCATTGTTTGCTTCACTGTCAGGTACTGCTTTTAAGATACTGCTAATGTTCGGGTTTTCACTACCTAGACAATGACGCTATCATTTAGGGCTTGAAATATTTCGCTCGTTACTATGGCGGGTGAAAGCAAGAGACAATTTCCTGCAACACACACTAAGAATAATAATCAGATGATTGCATGTGACACTTATTAATATGTATTCACTTGTTTCTGCAAATACTGATTCATGTTATCACTCTTATTTTAAATATCGTGTTCCACATTTGCAAGGTAGTGCATCCTTTGACCATTTCCACGCATGGTAGGTTCTGTCACAAACTGCTTCAAAAAACAATCCTGAACTACTTCTAAGAAGTCGTATGATTCTAAATTCCCAGTCAAGAAATTCCAATCAATATGACTAAAGTTAAAGTCTCCTAGAATTACTACATTATCGTGCCTTGTGGCCCTAACAATTTCCTCCCATTGACAGTTTTTTCATCCAATGTGTGGCTTTATAGAGCCTTAACTTGATTTCACCTTATCACTCGTCCTCCCACATTTTTAAAGGGGTGGAAAGGAAAGCCAGTTGAAGGCCTCGGTCAGACGACCCAAAGATCCAGCTACGGGCCATCAAATGACTATGACCTGCGTCAGGAAACACTTGTCCTGTTTCTTGACAAACCTTACCTCACCTAACCTAACCTAACTCGTCCTAGTAAAGAACACATTTCTACCATACCTATCGAAAGAAGAATTTATCTTACTAGAAGATTTTTGGGGAAGGGTTCAACAATTCGTATTAAATTAAAGAACCTCAAGTATTTCCGAACCAGCAGAGAGTTTAGTGCTGGAGTCTGGAATGATCAAAAAGTAATTCCCGCACATAACTATCTTCTTATGGCATATTAAATATTGCAGTATCCCCAAAAAAATCTCAAGAAATCCAAGAAAAATTATTTTTACTGGGTAGTTTACTAAATTATTTATACAATATACTGCATAAGCTCCACAGAAAAGACTTCATGTTGTAATCTCCTACTTATTCCAAATACGACTCTTTTCTCCAAATCAAATCTTTCTATAAATTCCATGAATCTTCTCAAATATATTTCAATGTTTTTTTTCGAAACTGTCCGGAAATATTATTTCTTTCTTTCACGTACATGGTTACCCACTGTCCCATTTCTTTTTCATAGGATTTAAATATATTTACGATGGAAACTACACGTGTTTCATGATTTTATGTTGTCACATAATCCAGTTCTTTCAGTGTGAAAGAACCGAGACAATAAAATACATAAATTGGACTGGTTAGCCAGGCCTCGGCCAAATGAGCAAAAGCTCCAGCTGCGGGTCATCATATGACTAAGACCTGCGTCAGGAAACACTTGTCCTGTTTCCTGACCTGACCTAACCTAACCTAACCTAACCTAACCTAACCTGACCTGACCTGACTTGACCTGACCTGACCTGACCTGACCTAGACAACTGTCATATTTGTCAATATCATTTTTCATGGCTCCTTCTATTTTCTTCACAATTCGAATATAGTTATTACACTGATAACATTTACATTAATAACGTCATTCGTAACACCAAAGAGAAGGCACATCTTGTTAGTGACGCCGTGGCCTGGCTGGCAAAGCTCTCGTTTCACACACAGAGGGCTCAGGTTCGATTCCCGGCGAGGTTGAAACATTTCGGCGTGTTTCCTTACACCTATTGTCCTGTTCACCTAGCAGCAAGTAGGTACCTGGAAATATAAACACATATGCATTATAACGTGATCCTTTATTGACAACATTTCGCCCACACAGTGGGCTTTTTCAAGTCACAAACAGATCTACCTGGGGTGGAAGGTACGCGAGTATTTATAGTCAGGTTCAGAATGTTGAGGTCAGGTGGAGAATGCTGCATCTGATGATCTACCGAGTGGGGTTATAGAGTCTAAAATCTTGGGTAGCTTGGAAGGGAGATTGGATAAGTTTGTGAGCAGACCTTCTGCAGTGTTCCTCCATTCCTATGTTCTTATGTGGGATAGCGATGAAGAAGTTTCTTGGCAAGTGGTTCAGCTATGTTATAGAAGCCATTGTTCTGGTTGAAGTTTTTAGATATAGAGATGAGCGATGATTCCAAGATTCTTCGGTATTGAGTGTTGTCTTCTCTGGCGATAAGTCTTGATTTTCTGTAGTTTATTGAATGGTTGTGTGAATTACGGTGTTATACACAGGCATTCCTTGTATCGTCAGACCTGCTTGCGTATTGGTGTTCTGAAATACGTGTTTGGAGGTCTCTTGATGTTTCGCCCCCGTATAATTTGTTGCAGTCATTACAAGGGATTGTGTATACCCCTGCAGAGGATGGAAGCTTGTCCTGTCTATCGCTGGTAATGTCATTGATGGTCGTGGTTGTGGAGGTAGATACTTGGAATGAGGAATTGGAAAAGTTGTTGGAAACGTGTTTGGCAATGGAGTTGGTGGGGAGGACTATGTATCTCTTCTCGGCAGTCTTCTCTGGGTGTGTGATGAATGGTTTGAAAAACCGACAAGTTGAAAATTGAGACACTTATGCAGCATATGGGAATCTTTATTCAGGAAACGTTTCGCCACACAGTGGCTTCATCAGTCCAATACAAAGAGGAAGGCGTAAGGAGAGGAGTAGTATGAGGTAATCAGTCCCTCAGCCTGGAGTCAATGTGTTGAGTCCATCAATCTTGTAGAATGTACAGCATAGGGCCGTAGACGTGGCTTATATACTGTAGTGAGGTGAGGTGAAGCAGGCGGAGGCGGGGTCATAGTGGTACCATCCACTAGTCGAAGTAGGTCTTCGTCCAAAGGTTGGATGGTACCGTATTCAAGGTAATGGACACTTAGAAAGTCTACAAGTCGCTCTGATGGAAGTAAGAAGAAGTTAGTTATGTACCCCATCAAGTAAGAGCATATCACTCCGTGCTATGAACGGCTGCTGTCTCCAGGATTATCAATAATTGTGTCTGAGCCGATCAGAATACCTAAGTTATTATAAGTAAACCTCAGTTTAAAGCCACAAGAGCATAATTTAAATTAAAAATATATTTTTCATTTTTATCCACTAAATGGTTCACTATACTGATGTTACATTCCATGCTGCTCACTACACTGATGCTACATTCCATGGTGCACGCTACACTGAAGCTACATTTCAGGCTGCTCGCTACACTGATGCTACATTCCATGCTGCTAATTACACTGATGCTACATTCCATGCTGCTCACTACACTGATGCTACATTCCATGCTGCTAATTACACTGATGCTACATTCCATGCTGCTCGCTACGCTGATGCTACATTCCATGCTGCTAACTACACTGATGCTACATTCCATGCTGCTAACTACACTGATGCTACATTACATGCTGCTAACTACACTGATGCTACATTCCATGTTGCTCGCTACACTGATGCCACATTCCATGCTGCTAACTACACTGATGCTACATTCCATACTGCTAACTACACTGATGCTACATTCCATGCTGCTAACTACACTGATGCTACATTCCATGCTGCTAACTACACTGATGCTTGGTGCTGAGATCTAAAATCAACATGCTAAAGTCACCCCACTTTGACAAGTTAAAAGGTTCTTCTTCGCCGCAAATGTGTTTAATTTAACTGCTGAGAAAATGCATTTCAGTCTTAGGTACGCAGATTTGGAGGAGATAAATTATTGAGGAGTATATATATGCTGAATTTTACCTGTTTTATATGCTGAATTTTACCTCTTCATAAACTGTTAAGGTGTCTGTGACAATCTGTTCATAAAGTTACAAGGTGTCTGTGACAATCCGTTCATAAAGTTACAAGGTGTCTGTGACAATCTGTTCATAAAGTTACAAGGTGTCTGTGACAATCCGTTCATAAAGTTACAAGGTGTCTGTGACAATCCGTTCATAAAGTTACAAGGTGTCTGTGACAATCTGTTCATAAAGTTACAAGGTGTCTGTGACAATCCGTTCATAAAGTTACAAGGTGTCTGTGACAATCCGTTCATAAAGTTACAAGGTGTCTGTGACAATCTGTTCATAAAGTTACAAGGTGTCTGTGACAATCCGTTCATAAAGTTACAAGGTGTCTGTGACAATCCGTTCATAAAGTTACAAGGTGTCTGTGACAATCCGTTCATAAAGTTACAAGGTGTCTGTGACAATCTGTTCATAAAGTTACAAGGTGTCTGTGACAATCCGTTCATAAAGTTACAAGGTGTCTGTGACAATCCGTTCATAAAGTTACAAGGTGTCTGTGACAATCCGTTCATAAAGTTACAAGGTGTCTGTGACAATCCGTTCATAAAGTTACAAGGTGTCTGTGACAATCCGTTCATAAAGTTACAAGGTGTCTGTGACAATCCGTTCATAAAGTTACAAGGTGTCTGTGACAATCCGTTCACAAAGATTACCTTTCATCTGCAGATGTTGTACCAATGGAATTAATAATTTTCAATTTAGCTTTTACCATCAGACTTGTCATTTCTAAAGACTGACCTTCTATACCCTAGATTCTAAATTCAATATTTTTTTCAGAAATTTATAACGCAGGCAGTGTTCCACACTTTCGTCTTGAAACTTAATTCAGTATCCACAAATCCACTAATTTTAGGAAATCCATCAGTCACTGGAAGAGTATAAGTGGGAACGGGTATTTAATTTCCCTTGGGAAATATGCAATATACCTACGGACGTATTCTCACCACAAAAGTATATTTCGAATTAATCATATCTAGGCAGGTTTTTCCCTTCTCGTCATTAATCCTTTTCATTCCGACTTTCCATTTGTCACAGGTAATTTTTCTTAGGAAATTTTTAAGGCTTCCACACCTCTAGTTTTGGCGGCTTCTCTTATGTTTTTAATGTTAATAACATTACTTAACATGGTCTTTCCATATTCTATTGTATGTGGCGTCAATGGAATGGAATTTCCCGAGATTCCTTGAAGAAATAATGTAAATCCTCGTTCACATCATCATTCTGTATACAATTTAATGACTTCTAAAACACTACCTTGAACTTCTGAAGGAAGAATGAGACTCTTGTGTAACATTTGGTAATCTTTAACACGGAAATGCTTTGTCAGCCAGTGTCTTATTCAGTCCGTTACAGAGAAAAAAGATGGAAGACAGGGAGTTTGAGGTAATCAGTCTCAGCCTGGTGCCAATGTATTCAGTCCATTAGTCTTGAGGAAAGTACAGCATATACTCTGAGAAGTGGCTTATATACTCTAGAGTTTAGACAGATAAGTTGAAGGCAGGGGAGGAGGGGCGCATGTCTGTAGGTTAGGCAAGAATTGAAGAATTCCCTGCATCTAGATCGCAAGATGCTGCTGTGTCTGACGGATATGAAGTAAATAGACAACTGAAGAGACATCACAACGTTCAACACTGGGTAGTTTGAGCACTATTGTCAAAGCGACCATTTACGTTCCAATAGCCATTTGAAACAGTTCACCTTTTAATACAGTTCTGTCTCCGGTGAAATACGCACAGTAGATCTTTTGTCTTAATAATTTCTTAATGTATTTACATCTATCAATTCTAGCACAATGAGTAGGTGATCAAAATTAATGTTTCACAATATCGCTACGTATTGCCATGTAATTAACATGTGATTACGAGTTAGGTTTATAGGGGGTTCTAATTTGATCTGCTTCGACAACATTTCCACTGGTAACGTTTTCTTTGTATCGAATAATAATCAATTTTTATATTAATTTTAACTCTGTCAGTACCAGAACTATCACATAGGGGCATTTAAACCCATAATTCATCTCTGAATAATTTGGCTACATTGTCGTTTATGTTATTATCAACTATTTAAAAAATCTTTCAATATCACTAGCGATAATATCCTATAATAAGAAGTTATGTTGAATTCCTTCTCTCGTTTTCCACTCATTGAAATTAAGTAAATGTATTCTGCTCAAATCTTTTTTTACTGTGAAATTGGTCTTGGGGTAAATTTTATTTTTCAAGGCTGCCTCATATACTATGTGAGACCAGATGGAGTATTATCAGTGCTTGCATCACTGTAGAGAGACCAGATGGAGTATTATCAGTGCTTGCATCACTGTAGAGAGACCAGATGGAGTATTATCAGCGCTTGCATCACTGTAGAGAGACCAGATGGAGTATTATCAGTGCTTGCATCACTGTAGAGAGACCAGATGGAGTATTATCAGTGCTTGCATCACTGTAGAGAGACCAGATGGAGTATTATCAGCGCTTGCATCACTGTAGAGAGACCAGATGGAGTATTATCAGCGCTTGCATCACTGTAGAGATAAATGGTACAAAATGCTGACATGGTGGAAAAATAGACAAATGCACTGACTTTATCAAATCACAAACAGATCTGCTTGTGACTTGACAAATCCACAGTGTGCAAGAAACGTAGTCAATAATGGATCACATTATACTCTACGTGTGTCTACTGTACATGCATCACTGTTTGGATACATGTTAGGTCATCATCCTCTCACACTCTTAGCATCTCAACTAAGTAAAAGTGCGGCAACACAAAGATTATATACACACCCTTATTGTGGACAAATTTTCTCCAGGAGGGGGATATCAGCCCCCTTCAGCCCTTTCAGCCCCTTCAGCCCCTTTCAGCCCTGAGGGGCCAAGCCCTCTCAGAAGGGGCGAGCGTCTTGTTTACTGCTAGAGTGAGTAATTGATCACAGATGCTATGCAACGTAGTCAAGTGACCTCTGCTCCTTGCAGCGGTGTTGCAAAGTGTATTTTAATAAGAGACAGTATATATTTTACTTTAGCAGGACAATTAAGGAAAATCCTGCTCCCACTTTATTACCATGGTAAAGATAGTGGACATTGTTGTCTATGCTTAAGACAGCAAGATTTAAACATTTTGCTTTGCTTCATCGAGGAAGTGGCAAGGGAGCAAAAAGTACTAGGTCAGCTTTTTCTTTGTGCAAGGGGCAGCAACGGCTTGGGGCGGTGTGGCGTGGCCAGATTGCTTTTGACTCTGGGAGAGTGACACTGACGCCAGGATAACTAGCAAAGAACACTGATCTGTGCGTTAGTGTGAACAGTGTCTCAAACACAATAAACATAAGAGAAGTGTGATCAGCTTCTCTTGTGATACATTGTGAACAATAAAGACAAATCTTGTGGAACATAGTGTACCAGTCTGCGTTTCCTAGACAACGGAAGACGTGGACATCCAAGGACACTTCAGCTTCTATCAAGTCACCGATACCTGTCGAAGGTGTTGAGAACACCATAGCTCACGTTACAAGAGCAAGGTATGTTACGAATTTCTTGTAGATCGGGGGACTGCGCAGTTCTTGAGTCGCAAGGAGTTTGTAATCAACCTATAGTCAGCAGTAAGGTGTGGACTTTTGAGTCCAAACAAGTACGTACATCGTCAGCCACCAGTGTATGAAATATGCTGACATAACACCCCCTAGGGGTAATTTATAATTTACAAATTATATTTCTTGACAGCCCATGTTGAGATGGTTTCGACAGCTTCTAGACCTCGTCTGCAGGGGCGGCTGTGTAGACGATTTGCTGTCTTTTATCAGCTAAGTGTTCAATATATTTATATTTATAAATTATATCTTAGCTAGCAAGGCCATTTCTCAACAGAATTGATCCTTCGAACCGGATAAGGACCACACTGTGGTCCAAATATGTTGTACTACAGTGTACAAATAACCTACGAGCCAAGGTCCTTCGAAAAAAGCTGTAAAACTAGTGTTTTACAATATAAATCAGTATAAATGAGTCCCTCCAGACTCAATCACAGAGAATGGGCAGCCAAAAGAAAACAGGCACTCACCCAGCATTCACCCAAAGAAAACGGGAGCTGGGTGACTCACCCACACCCGGCACCCACTGCTCCAATCTCGAGAAGTGCTGACCAAGACAACAACCCAACAGATGTTCAGTTTGTCTATGTGTGTATATACACATAGTGTTTATAATGTTTATAGACAAAAATTAAGAGACAAGATTGTGTTAAAGTTTGTTTCTTATAGATTTACCTGTTATATTAAAGGAACTTATATATAAAGTGGAAGCTTTCAAATATATATTAACAGTGAAATTTATATATGTGTAAGTAATATTCACGTGTGATTTACAGTTATACAGTGACATTTATAGTGTATAGTGAATGAAGTGTATAACGTTGTTCACGATTAATCATCGTGGTCAGGCTGACACAGCAAACTCAAGCCATAAACACCAGCCACATGTACCCTGTACCCTTCATGGTCATTGACCCTGAGGTTAAGCTTAGTGGGTCAGTAGTGTCTGACTCAATTATTGCTGACTTAAGCATAACAAAAACTCAGTTGTTTATAGCAGTACAGTGTTTTTTTAAACACTTTAAGTGTGGTGCTAGAATTTTTAATATACCATTAAAATGGCTTGTTTGAAAACTCAGTTTCAGTCTTTACAGACTAAGATTACACAATTAGAAAATCTAATTTCAGTCTGTATAGGATTAACTCAAGATACAAACATAGATTTTGATGATCTTGAGGTCAAATTTGAATTATTTACACAACGTATGGAAATAATTAATTCAGACTATACACATTATGAAAATAAATTTCTTGAATCAGATCCATCTGAGGATGAAATTAAAAATGTTTTGGATACTTTTAGTAATCAACAGTTAAGGTGGACAGGAGTACAGGCTATCTGCCGCAAAACTCTGTCACAGAGACCTACTGTAATTAGTGGTCAAACACCTGTTACACCTGTAACAACAACAAGTGTCCCATTACCAAGCTTACCTACATTGTCATTTACCTATTTTCCAAGGTCATAATTATGAAGAATTCATTAGTGGTTTTCAATCCATAGTAAATTCACGAACTGACATAGATGAGATTGTTAAGTTCAATTACCTTAAATGTCTTGTGAAGGGAGAACCCTATGAACTGATTAAGTCATTTCCGGTGGTTAAGGGTAATTATCAAATAGCCTTACGTGTCTTAGCAGACAATTACTTCGATGCTGACAAGGCTAGAGTTAGACATGCAGTCTTAATATCAAGCTTGAAGCCACCCAAACATTGTTTTTCAGACTTACAGGCATTTAGAATCACATTAGACAATAGTCTCAGATCTCTAGGTGCTAAATATGACCTAAGACAATGTGATTGGTTTATCAGTGGTATTGTACAAGATAAGTTGTCACCACAAACTATTGAACGATTAAATATTATGTTCAATAAACGCTATTTCACTTATGAAGAAATTAGCAATGGTTTACAAACAATAGTTTCATGCATGCAAGCAACGAGACAAGATGAAAAATCCACAAATCCAGTGGATAATAAACCTTCAACTCAGTATAAAAAGAGTATACCTACTCCCACTAAACCACAGAATGGGAAATCCCATATAGGCATTTAAGCTGTGAATACAACAGACAGTAAACAGACTGTCATACATAAACGTACTCCAAAATGTGTAATTTGTGATGGAACACATTGGGCACAGTATTGTAGTCAATGCACATCAATGGAGGCACGTAAACAACGTGTTCATCAGCTGAAAAGGTGCATCAAGTGTTTAGGTGAACACAAGGGAGGTAAATGCTCACTGAAGAAGTGTTTTAAATGCAAGGGTATGCATCATACAGCATTATGCCCAAATACTTTTGCTGAACAGCAGAAGACTTCCACAGAATCAGGAAGTCAACAAGCAACAGCATTAAATGTGAGAGATAAGTTTAAAGCAACTGCTCTCCCGATAGCTCGAGTTGAGTTATCTAATAAATTACACAAAACCAATGTGCTAACACTATTTGATCAAGGCTCACAAAGGTCCTTCATAAGAAGATCAGTGTTGCAGAAACTGAATAAACAACCCTATGCCAAAATACAGTTAGATATAGCTGGTTTTTTCCACAATTCTGGTAAACAGGCATATGACCTAGCCAGAATCACTGTTGGTCTAGGAAACAGGAAAAAGACAGTAGAAGCTGTGGTAGTAGATGATTTGCCTAAGTCTGTGCAGATCCAGGGATTAAAAGAAACAGTTGCAGCACTGAAAGCAGTTAAGGTCAAGTTAGCCTGTCCTGACATACAGACGGACACAATTAGTCCAATTGATTTAATCATTGGAAGTGATTATTATCACTGTTTTGTGCAAAATATAGTAAGTAAACATGATGTTCACTTGCTGAAAACAGCAGGAGGCCACATGATATGTGGTCCCATTCCCTCTCAAAGTGGGAAAGAAGCTGATATTGATTCAGTGGAAAATGTACTAGTTACGAGAATAACCGCTGATCATGTACCACAGCAAAAATTATCATTACTGGAAGAAATGAATGAACCAGTTGATAAGTTGTGGGATTTAGATGCGATAGGTATTGATGTAAATAAACCAAGCCCACAAGAGTCTCAGACTTATAACCAATATTTGGACACTGTCAAATATAAAGATGGACAGTGTTGGGTTAGGTTACCATGGAAATTAAATCCACCACATCTGCCTAGCAATTATCGCATGGCTTCCAGACAGATGAAAGCACAAATACATGAGCTCAGGAAGAATCCAGAGTTACTGACTGTCTATGATAATATCATACAAGAACAGTTGGACAATAAATTCGTTGAGGAAACAGTCGAAGATAAGTTGAAGACAAACGCTCATTATCTCCCGCACCATGGAGTCAGAAAAGATTCTGAAACCACTCCACTACGTGTTGTATATAATTGCAGCGCACGTGCAAATAAAGATGTAGCAAGTCTGATGACCGGACCCTCACTAACTGAGAAGCTTGGAGACGTGCTTATGAAATTTCGCACAAACCCATATGCCTACACGGCTGATATTTCCAAGGCTTTCTTAAGAGTAGGACTACAAGAAATAGATAGAGATTATACTCGATTCTTGTGGCCTGAAAATCCACATGATCCTCAAAGTCCTGTGAAAACTTATCGTTTCAAATCAGTATTATTTGGTGCAACATCCTCTCCATTCTTACTAGAAGCTACTCTAAATACACATTTGAAGAAATCTGAAAGTCCCTTCAAAGAAGTCTTAAAGAAAAGTTTCTATGTGGACAATCTTCAAGGTACTGTGAATAAAGAGGAGGATTTGAAATCCTTATACAGAGAAGCTAACAAGGAGATGAAAGAAGCAAATCTGCCTCTAAGGATGTGGAATACTAATTCAAAGCAGTTAAGGGAAGTTATCAAAGAAGATTTCCCTGAAGCTGAAACTCCTGATTGCAACAATATGCTGGGACATAATTTGAACACACAGGAAGATACTTTGAATCTCAAAAGGATAAACAATAAATCATGCAGTACACTCACCAAACGTAGTTTACTGTCAGAGGTATCACAATGTTTTGATCCTCTTGGACTCGTCTCACAAATTACCATAAAAGGTAAAATGCTTATGCAAGATGCATGGAAACTCAAAATTGGATGGGATGAGAACTTGCCTCTAGAAATGAGTCAAGCATGGGATGAAATATCCAGGGAGTTTAAGCAACTTCATCAAATTAAATTTCCCAGACAAATAGGTCAAGAGGGAAACAATTACACATTACATGTGTTCTGTGATGCGTCAACAAGAGGTTATGGCGCTGTAGCTTACATGAGTAATGCTGAAGGAAGTACACTAATTACTTCAAAGGCCAGGGTAGCACCCTTGAAGGTCAGAACAGTACCACAATTGGAACTGACAGCACTCTATGTAGGTACAAAATTAGCTGTCTATCTCAACAAAGTACTTGATCATCTCACTATTGAGAAAACCGTGATCTGGAGTGATAATGAGGCAGTTCTCCAGTGGTTAAGAAATAATAAGAGTAAGCTGGTCTATGTACAGAACAGAGTAGCAGAAATAAAAGAGATGCAGGGAGATTATCTCTTTCTCCACGTCTCTACCCAAGAGAATCCAGCTGACATGTTGTCACGTGGTGTCCCACTCAAGAAATTTGTGGATAATAAATTATGGCTCCACGGACCAAACTGGCTCTCTAATGAAAATAACTGGCCTCAGCAAAAAGCTCACATTATGCCAGAAGAAACAGTCTGCTTGAACACAGCAGAAATAAGTTGTGTAAATACTGCAGACACAACAGATATAGTCATTGATGGATCTAAATACTCATCTTTGGGTAAACTCTTAAGAGTTACAGCTCTTGTCTTTAAATTCATTAAAGGAATAAAACCTGATTATGAATGTCTTGAACCCATTAAATACTGGGTGAAACTAATACAGAAAGACGTTTTCTCTACAGAATATAAATTTCTAGAAACACAAGATAAATCCCCAAAGAAACCTGTCATGATTAATTCTTCAGGACTTTATCTCGACTCAGAAAAGATTATAAGATGTCGAGGAAGAATTCATAATTCTTCACTACCTAAAGAAGCCATACATCCAATATTGATCCCCAAGAATCATTGGCTAACAAAACTGATTGTGCAAAACGCCCACAGTAACGTGTTACATGGTGGGGTAGCTGACACACTTTGTCATATACGACAATGCTACTGGATACCTCAAGGTCGACAAAGTGTGAAAAAGCAAATAAAGGACTGTATTACTTGTCGTCACTACGATATGCGAGTATGTCAGTATCCAGGTCCACCTCCATATCCCTCTGAAAGAGTTTGTCATATCACTCCATTTGAGGTGACAGGTGTAGATTACGCTGGACCAATAATTTTAACCAAAACAGTTGACAAAGTTCCCATCAAGGTGTACATCTGTTTGTTCACTTGTGCTACGACTAGCTAGAGCAGTACATCTAGAAGTAGCCACTGACATGTCTGCTGAAACCTTTATCAAATTATTCAGAAGGTTTGCAGCTAGAAGGGCATGTCCCAGACTGATGATTTCAGATAATGCAACGAACTTTGTTGCTGGTGCTGCTTATATAAGCAAGATCTTTGATCAACCAGAAGTACAACAGATGCTGAATCAACGCAGTTGTCGTTGGAGATACATTCCTCCTAAATCTCCATGGCATGGCGGATTTTATGAAAGAATGATCGGCATTGTAAAACGTTGTTTAAGGAAGACTCTTCATCGTCAAAAAATCGACTTAGAAGAATTCCGTACAGTTGTGACTGAAATAGAAAATAGAGTCAACAACAGACCTCTAACTTATGTTACCGATGATCTGGACAATTTAGAAGTGTTAAGTCCATCTCATTTACTCCATGGCAGAAGGCTCGAACCTGTTCCTCCCATGAATGATAAAGAAATCATAGAGGATCCTACTTATTTCGAACCTGAGCAACTCAGACGTAAATTCAAACACCTTAATAAAGTGATTGAACGTTGGGAGAAAATTTGGCGAGAAGACTATCTCACCTCATTGAGAGAACACTTCTATGGAGCTGGTGTTCCTGAAAATCATAAGTCCTTAAGACCTGGTGACATAGTGATTATCGACAATGATGGTCTGAGGTCCCAATGGCCACTTGGAAAAATTGTGACCATATATCCTGATGCAAATGGAATCATCAGGAAAGTTGATGTTTTAAGCAAAGGTGTAGTGAATAAGCGGACAATAAATAAACTAGTGCCGTTAGAATTACACAGTGTTGAAAACAAAATTAGTGATTCTCCAGAAACCACACAGACTAAAGCTGTTCAGAAAAGATAAGCAGCAGTGGTGGCGAGTGAGAAAATCAAATTAATGTTAAGTGATGAATAGTTCACCTGCAGCGAACCTCCGCCGCCCCCCAGTGTGGAGAAATTTTCTCCAGGAGGGGGATATCAGCCCCCTTCAGCCCTTTCAGCCCCTTCAGCCCCTTTCAGCCCTGAGGGGCCAAGCCCTCTCAGAAGGGGCGAGCGTCTTGTTTACTGCTAGAGTGAGTAATTGATCACAGATGCTATGCGACATAGTCAAGTGACCTCGGCTCCTTGCAGCGGTGTTGCAAAGTGTATTTTAATAAGAGACAGTATATATTTTACTTTAGCAGGACAATTAAGGAAAATCCTGCTCCCACTTTATTACCATGGTAAAGATAGTGGACATTGTTGTCTATGCTTAAGACAGCAAGATTTAAACATTTTGCTTTGCTTCATCGAGGAAGTGGCAAGGGAGCAAAAAGTACTAGGTCAGCTTTTTCTTTGTGCAAGGGGCAGCAACGGCTTGGGGCGGTGTGGCGTCGCGAGACTATCTTTGACTCTAGTGAGAGTGACACTGACGCCAGGATAACTAGCAAAGAACACTGATCTGTGCGTTAGTGTGAACAAAGTGTCTCAAACACAATAAACATAAGAGAAGTGTGATCAGCTTCTCTTGTGATACATTGTGAACAATAAAGACAAATCTTGTGGAACATAGTGTACCAGTGTGCGTTTCCTAGACAATGGAAGACGTGGACATCCAAGGACACTTCAGCTTCTATCAAGTCACCGATACCTGTCGAAGGTGTTGAGAACACCATAGCTCACGTTACAAGAGCAAGGTATGTTACGAATTTCTTGTAGATCTGGGGACTGCGCAGTTCTTGAGTCGCAAGGAGTTTGTAATCAACCTATAGTCGGCAGTAAGGTGTGGACTTTTGAGTCAAAACAAGTACGTACATCGTCAGCCACCAGTGTATGAAATATGCTGACATAACACCCCCTTGGGGTAATTTATAATTTACAAATTATATTTCTTGACAGCCCATGTTGAGATGGTTTCGACAGCTTCTAGACCTCGTCTGCAGGGGCGGCTGTGTAGACGATTTGCTGTCTTTTATCAGCTAAGTGTTCAATATATTTATATTTATAAATTATATCTTAGCTGGTAAGGCCATTTCTCAACACTTACTAGTGCGTCCATCATATTACAACCTGAGACATTGCACCTTCACTTATGACCAAGCTCGCTGCTTCCTAATAACATTTATGTGTGTACCCACACTGCTTAATTAATCTTTTATTCAGCATAAGCCTTCAGCGCTAAACTGTTGAGATAACAACTTTCATCCCCAGAAACATAGATTGATCTTCAATTCGTTAACAACATACAGTACTTGACGTAATCAGCATTCCTCGATAAAACTCTAATGTTTGTAAGATTTGTTAGAGATGGAGTTTTCGAGGTTTTCAGTGTTCTCACTAATCAGAATTTTAACTTATTATCTATTTTCGCGTATTTCTTACTTTTCCCTGCACTTTTAATTACCTTCCCAGTCAGGGATGCTGGGGATGGGATGGGTAGGGGTAATATCCTATCTGTAATAGCTGTTGGTAGAAGATAGAATTCTTTTCTTTTTTATCAGGTAGGTTAGCAGTAACGTCCTCGACAAATGGCAGGATAATACTTTGTAGATTTCCGCCTCTCAGAGACAACAAATAATGTTTCTTGTGAGTAATACCAACCTTCTTACAAGCTAATGATTTGACCTCTTGATAATACTCTCTCAGATTTCTCATGAGTAAGAGGATTAAATACGAATTTCTTTCCGAGGTTTTTAAAAATCTTAGAAATTCAATTTAAATGCAGTTTTTAAAATGCATCTACACTGCTTTGCGTTGCTTGCATTTCAGCCCAGCTTGGAGGAGGATTAAGACTTCATACATTTGGAGAAACGCGGTTTTCATAATGTAAGCAATCTCTCATTTATCCAGGAATTGTTTGGACGAAGCTTAACGTCTATGATAATTTATTAAAGGTGATGAATGAGACACTTGTGAAACCTTTCGGTATCTTTATTATAAAAACGTGTTGCCAGCCAGAGGCTTCCTCGGTTCCATACAGAGAAGAATGGCGGAAGATGAGAAGAAGTTTGAGTTAATCCGTCCATCAGACTTGAGTCGATGTGTTCAGTCAATCTTGATGGACCAAACTCATCGATTCCAGGATGACGGACTGATTATCTCAAAATTCTTCACATCATCAGTCCATTGGCTATGAGTCATGTCTTTAATCCATTCAAGTTGATGGACTGAACACATCAACTCCAGGCTGAGGGACTGATTATCTCAAACTCCTTCTCACGTCCCATCATTCTTCTCTGTATTGGACTGAGGAAACCACTGGTTAGCGAAACGTTTCTGCAATAGGGATACCCAAATGTTGTACAAGTGTCTCATTTCTCGACTTGTCGGTTTTCAAGACCATATGTATAACATTTATAAAAGATCTTCCCGTTAAAATTTTTCCTACGTCTCTTCTGCTTGATCTGCCCGTACTCTCTTGGCCCGGGTCTTCTCCAGATGGTGACCCGGCCTTGACTCCCTATAGTGGGAATGTCTGGGACCTATGTCTCCCATGGGAGGAAGTACAAGTGCCTCCTCATCTTCTGGGACCAACTGTCCCCAGGCCTAGCCCCATTCCCAGCCCTCACGGGGCTCGTAGAGAGAAGCTGGACCTCTGGTTTGCCATCTTCCCCGCCCCAGGGGAGCTCGTGGGAATGGCAATCTTGTGAGCTGCAGTGGTAGCAAGCTCTGGCTCTGGCAATTTTTCCTAGCTAAAACCATGTCAATAAGGACTGAACCTTCTATGGGTTTACCATTCAAATAATTAAGGAAATACGCTAGTTACTGAATTTCTTCTTAGCTTTATATTTTAATTTTTAGCTAATAAAGAACTGTTTTTGGATATCATCAGAGGAGGTTAATCAGTGCACTTCTACAGGTGTTTCTTCGTTAATCGTGAATGAGGGAAATTGTTAGGTTTTCAACAGTCTCTTTATTATTCACAAGTATCTTTATTATTCACCAGTTCTTTTATTATTCACAAGATCTTTTATTATTCACCAGTTCCTTTATTATTCACCAATATCTTTAATATTCACCAGTTCCTTTATTATTCATAATTTGTTTTATCATTCACCAGTTCCTCCATCATTCATTAGTTCCTTAATTATTCCTTTATTATTCACCAGTTACTTTAGTATTTATTATTCATTCAACAGTTCCTTAATTATTCCTTTATTATTCACCGGTTCCTTTAACACTCTTACATTATTCAAAATATTATGTATCGTATAATACTTATTAAATTTTCTTTCATGCTCAACAATATTTTATTACATGTAAACTAATTTTATATATTGATGAAAGAAATAGTTTTTTACCCTGTGAAGAGACTTGATATCCCCCAAAATCGTCAATCTTCTGAAGTGCTTGGGGTATCTCTTCTGTTTAATAGTACTGCTTGATGGACCTCGAAAAGATATCTGCACATAAAACAATATAATAACAACAGAACATAACAGAGAGACCCAAAATCACTCTCGGCTTTGTGGTCGAGATATTTCCTTGTCTCACCTTTCATAGTTATGGGAGGATTGACGTTACTAGCAGCCGTGTATCATCATTTATTGTCTCGCAGTGCGCCACAGTTGTTAGTTATGGGAGGATTGACGTTACTAGCAGCCGTGTATGATCATTTATTGTTTCGCAGTGCGCCACAGTTGTTAGTTATGGGAGGATTGACGTTACTAGCAGCCGTGTATCATCATTTATTGTCTCGCAGTGCGCCACAGTTGTTAGTTATGGGAGGATTGACGTTACTAGCAGCCGTGTATGATCATTTATTGTCTCGCAGTGCGCCACAGTTGTTAGTTATGGGAGGATTGACGTTACTAGCAGCCGTGTATCATCATTTATTGTCTCGCAGTGCGCCACAGTTGTTAGTTATGGGAGGATTGACGTTACTAGCAGCCGTGTATCATCATTTATTGTCTCGCAGTGCGCCACAGTTGTTAGTTATGGGAGGATTGACGTTACTAGCAGCCGTGTATCATCATTTATTGTCTCGCAGTGCGCCACAGTTGTTAGTTATGGGAGGATTGACGTTACTAGCAGCCGTGTATGATCATTTATTGTCTCGCAGTGCGCCACAGTTGTTAGTTATGGGAGGATTGACGTTACTAGCAGCCGTGTATCATCATTTATTGTCTCGCAGTGCGCCACAGTTGTTAGTTATGGGAGGATTGACGTTACTAGCAGCCGTGTATGACAATTTATTGTCTCGCACTGCACTACAGATATGTAGATTATTCATTAGTTCACTATTTGGTATGGGTATTTTAGTATGCTCGAGCATAGTTGCAAGCTTTCTGGAGTATACATAGCCAAATCCACAATTTTATACCTATTGGGAAAGCGGTTTACAGTTTTCTCGTACATATCCACAAATTCTTACACTCCCTCCTTCCCATATATCAACCTGCCAAAAACGAAATGAAATGTTGGGTATTCAGGGCATTGCTTCTCTTATATTTTGCACCATAAAGCAAATTTTGCATATAGCAGTTTAATAAGGTTCATGTGTATTCCTTTCGTAAAAGCATTGAGAGAGAACTCACTTTCTGTGGCGTTGAGAAACAGGTCATTAACATTGTTTAAATCAGCATGATTAGGCATTACTGTCTTTGACATCATCCATAATTTGTGAGAAATGTGTGGAATTGCTTCTAAGAGGTGAGCAGCAGTTTCCCAAATATTGACATACTTTAATTTTCTATGGCTCACCCATAGGCTCTCATTCTATGATGTCAGCCTCATAGGCTCTCAGTGACGAGGTGGCTTTTTCCTGAATTTGAAAATCCAGATAAAATTATTTGAATCAGATATTTAAAGACGTCAGTATCGATAGTACTATATACTTCAAAATTAATTTTAACACTTTCCTTCATTCATAAACTGTGTTGTCTAATATATAGATATTAGATGGAGAGAATACAGAGAGGAGTGTGCTACACAGGAAGTGCAAGTGTTGCCCCAAGCTGGATCTGTGACCATCCGAATCTATGAGGAATAGGATGTTAGTATTTATCTGGGGAAAACAGAGATGTTAGTGACTATACTCACCTAAATCCCAGGGTGCGACTATGGGAAAACCAGATGTAAAGAAAAGGACACCCCAACACCTGCCATTCTATACATAATGACTTTCAGTTGCGTATTGGCTAACAGGTACACCTTTCTGACTGTCGCTATGGAAAACAGAATGCGAGCAATTATCTGGAGAGAACAGAGGAGCGGGGGTCACTACACTCACAAGAATTAAAAAAATGAAGCCCCAGGGGTGGAACAATGGAAAACTAGCCAGCCCATGAATAATGGAGACTGGTTGGGATGTTGGCTGGCAGTTACATCTTTGTGGTTGGTGCTACATAACTCAAACATTTTCTATATTGCACGTAGAAAATGTTTGAGTGTGTGTAGGTGAGTGTGTTTTCGATTTTTATGAATTAGGGTGTTTGTGAGTGTGTGATTGTGTTTGGGATGGGAGGGTATGTATGTGAGGGTGAGTGCATATGTGTACTCACCTATATGTGGTTGCCAGGGGCCAATTTACAGCTCCTGGCCCCCGATCCTGGTTGGTCGCTACTATCGTATCTCTTGTCAAAACTGTGTATGGATTCCCCTTCTCCCACGTCACTATTCACAATGTTCTATTCCTGACAACTTTAAGGTTTAAGAAATAGTTCCTAATATCCCTATGACTCATCTGAATTTTTAACTTCCAGCCCTGCCCTAGTGTTTCCATTTCCTGTCTCTTAAACATTCTGTCCTTGTTCATCATATCATACCCCCCTTAGTCCTCGTGTTCTTCAGTGTCATCAGGTAGAGTTCTCCTCACATGACGTACTCCGTAGCTCCAGGACTAGTCTTGTTATAAACCTCTACACTGTCTCCATTTTCTTAAAGTACTTGTCGAAGTGTGGGTTCCATACTGGTGTTGCATACTCCAATATGGGTCTAACTTATACGGTGTACAGTTTCATGAATTCCCCTTTACTTTGATTATATGAAGCAATTCTTAGAATTACCAGACGCGCATTTGCTACAGAAGTTATTTGGTTAATGTGGCCTCAGGGAATTTGCTCGGCATGATATTCACCTTAAGGTCCTCCTTGAGTGAGGTTAGCAGACTTTGCCCCTGAGCCTGTACTCAGTCTACGATCTTCTTTGTTCTTACCCAAGCTTCATAACTTGGCACTTGGTGAGATTAAACTCCAGGAGCCATTTGTCAGACCAGATTTCCAGCCTGTCCGGGTTCTCTTGTAATCTTACCTGGTCCTCTCCTGCTTGTAGTTTCCTCAATAGTTTCACGTCATCTGCGAACAGGAATACCTTTGACTTATCTCTTCTGTCATGACATACATGTGTGCAAGAAACAGGACCTACCCTAGAACCGATCCTTGTGGAACCCCACTCGTTACTTCCACCCATTCCAGCGCTGTTATTTACCATCACTTGTTTTCTTCCTGTCTGGTATGCCTTGATCTAGTTTAATTCTTTTCTTGCTATTGCTTACTCCTCTAGATTTTGCACGAGTCTCTAGTGAGGTACTATATCAAAAGCTATCTTACAGTGCAAGAAAATGCAATCTACCCAATCTCTCTCTCTCTCTCTCTCTCTCTCTCTCTCTATCTCTCTCTCTCTCTCTCTCTCTCTCTCTCTCTCTCTCTCTCTCTCTCTCTCTTGTCTTACGTCTGTTACCATGTCGTAGAACCCCAGTACTTTTGTGACACAGGGATTTCCATCCCTGAAGCCGTGGAAGTTTTCATGTATGAGTCCTCTCCTTGCTAGATGCTCCATCACTGTAACGTGTGCCTAGTGTGTTACACTTTATTCAGCATTCATCACACATCAGTTTGCATGCCCTCTCCACCAGTGAACTGGCAATTCATAGTATACCAGATCCGGAGTAAAACATAAGAACATGAGAAAGAAGGAACACTGCAACAGGCCTACTGGCCTATGCGAGGCAGGTTCAATTCTCCCACCGGCATAAGTGATCTTAAACTCACTGACGGTCTGGGAGGAGCACGGCACCCGACCTAGTAGCACAAGCTAGTCAGGTCCAACTCACACCCATCCACACCCACTCATGTATTTATCCATCCTATTTTTAAAACTGCACAACGTCTTAGCTTCTATAACTGTACTCGGGAGTTTGTTCCACTCATCCACAACTCTATTACCAAATCAGTGTTTTCCTATATCCTTCCTGAATCTAAATTTTTCCAATTTAAAGCCATTGCTGCGAGTCCTGCCTGTGTTAGACATTTTTAGCACGCTATTTACATCCCTTTTATTAATTCCTGTTATCCATTTACACACCTCGATCATATCCCCCCTAATGCTACGCCTTTCTACAGAGTGCAAATTCAGGTCCCTCAGTCTAACCTCATAGAGAAGATTTCAGATACATGGGATCAGCTTTGTCATCCTCCTCTGTACGTTTTCCAGTGCATTTATATCCATTCTGTAATACGGTGACCAGAACTGTGCAGCATAATCTAAATGAGGCCTAACCAAGGATATATAGAGTTGAAGAACAACCCGACGACTTCTATTATTTATGTTTCTTGCAATGAAGCCAAGGATTCTGTCAGCTTTATTGCAAACACTTATGCACTGTTGTCTTGGTTTCAGATTACTGCTAACCAGAACTCCTAAATCGTATTTACAGTGCGTAATAATAATATCTACATTATTTAGTTTATATGTGGCATGGTTATTTTCCTGTCCAACATTTAGAACTTTGCATTTGTCTATATTAAACTGCATCTGCCACTTCTCCGACCACTGCATCAGTCTATTTAAATCATCCTGGAGTGCTCTAATATCCTCATTAGAAGGAATTGGACGGCCTATTTTGGTGTCATCAGCAAATTTGCTTATGTCGCTATTTATTCCCTCATCTATGTCGTTTATGCAGATTGTGAACAACAAGGGGCCCAACACTGATCCCTGTGGAACACCGCTTGTGATGTGCTCCCATTCTGATTTCTCCCCATTTATGCAAACTCTCTGCTGTCTATTTGTCAACCATGCCTCTACCCAGGAAAATATTTCTCCTATTCCGTGTGCCTTAAGTTTTCTCAACAGTCTCTGATGTGGAACTCTATCGAAAGCCTTACTGAAATCCATATACACAATATCATATTCAATATCATGATCTACATCCTCAAATACCTTAGTGAAGAAAGTTAGTAAATTTGTAAGACATGAACGACCTTTCGTAAAACCGCGCTGAGATTCATTAATCAATTTATGCCTTTCAGGATGGCTATGCATTGCTTCGGCAATTATTGATTCCATAAATTTACCAACTATGGAGGTAAGGCTTATTGGTCTATAGTTCGAAGTTAAGGACCTGTCACCTGCCTTGTAAATAGGTATTACATTTGCCATTTTCCACTTGTCTGGCACTATGTCAGTTTGTAGTGATATATATAAAAGATTAGCCAAAGGTATGCTAAGTTCCTCTTTGCATTCCTTTAACACCCTTGCAAACAGTTCATCAGGACCTGGGGATTTGTTAGGTTTTAATTTCTCTATTTGTCTGAGGACCATGTCGCTAGTTACCCCAGTTGTGCATAGTTTATTATACCTGTAGGTATTGAAAGGTTCACACATTTCCTTATTACTGTCAGTGATCTGACCAGAGTTACTCTTAAGTTGGCCTATCTTATCCCTAATCTTACTTCTGTATACCTGAAAGAACCCTTTTGGGTTAGTCTTCGAATCCCTTGCAACTTTAGCCTCATAATCCCTTTTTCCTTTTCTTATTCCTTTTTTTTATTTCTCTCTTTAACTGAATATATTGATTTCTTAACTACCCATCCCCTCTTTTGATACGCCTATATATGCCTCTTTTTTGACCAATGATATGTTTTAATCTATTGTTTATCCATTTGGGATCATTTTTGTTAGATCTAATTTCCCTACTCGGGACAAAAGTCGTCTGGGAAGCTAGCACTATGCTCTGAAATACGTCATATTGGCAACCAACCCTACCTACCTGACACATAGTAAGGTCCTCCCAGTTTAGCCCAACCAGGTAATTTCTCACACCCATGAAGTCAGCCAAGCGGAAATCTTTGACAGCGACTGGATTGCATTGACCTGGGTAATTCCATGATATATTGAAACTAAGTGATTTGTGATCACTTTTCCCTACCTCATCACTAACCTCAAGATTATTAACTAGTGATTTTTTGTTGGCAAGAACAAAGTCAAGCAGATTGTTTCCTCTAGTTGGTTCTGTCACAAACTTTTAAAAAGCAGTCTTGAACAGTATCAAGAAGTCACTAGACTCGAGATTTCCTGTCACATTCTACCACTCAATTTGTCTAAAGTTAAAATCTCCCATTAACACAACATTTTCATATCTAGACGCCTTATGAATTTCGTCCCTTAGCAACTTACTGCACTCTGTATCAAGGTTGGGAGTCTATTAATCACACCTAAAATTAATTTTTCACGACCTTCGAGAAACTGTAGCCAAACAGATTCTGTGTCCGATGTTTCTAATCTTATATCCTATCTAACACAACAATTTAAATTATCTCTGACTTACATCGCCACTCCACCACCCTTCCTGTCGACCCTATCAGTGTGGAATAGTTTATAACCCTGTATGTTACATTCAGAAGGCATTTCTCTATCTTTCAAGTTGAACCAGGTCTCTGTTATAGCAATAATATCTATAATACCTGCATTTCCAAGTAATCTTAGCTCATCTATCTTATTTCTTAGACTCCTAATATTTGTATAGTAAACCTTAAGGGGGATAGTCTCTCGTTGCCCTCTACTATCTCTCTTTGTTTGTTAAGCAATTGCTTTGTCTTTACTAGCAACTTTATTTTGAATATTGTCTTTTAAACATATCCCTGAGGTATCCTGGTAATATCTAATGCTTTCAACCCTAATACTGTAGCCTGATTGTTTCCCACAAACACCCATACCTCTATAATCTATCAGTTTAAATTCCTAGACAAGTCATCAATTACTCTATCAATCGCATTGGCTAATGCAACCACTCCAACCCCATCTGATGACTTGGTTTATGTATTGAGATTTGCAGTGTCCTCAGTGGATGAGGACACTGTCATGCAAATTCTAGTATCGTCAACAAAGGAAAACACAATGCAATGCTTCTCATTTCTGTATCAGAGATGAAGATCAGGAAACGGACTGGAGCGAGTACTGTACCACGTAGAACAGAGCTTTTCATTGCAGCCGCCTCTGACTTAACCCTGCTCACTGTTACTGTTGGTGTTCTATTGGTTAGAAAGTTAGTTAAAACTCCATCTACCCACTTTTCCCGTTATTCCTTTATCATGTATTATGTGTGCTATTATACCTCATGGTATAATAACACTTGCTGAAGGCATTCACAAATCCTGTGCATAGTACTTCAGTATTGTATGTGTCCTGCAGCTGCATGATCCTCTCCTGTACCATTACTGTCCTGAGGCTCAGTTTGACCGGCTACTTTTGTCCCTCGACTTCCTCCCAAGTCTGAAAATTTTCATCCGAATCACAACCTCCTCACCCGTTAGTGTAATGATGATGATGATGATGATGATGATGATGATATATATGTGTGTGTGTGTGTGTGTGTGTGTGTGTGTGTGTGTGTGTGTGTGTGTGTGTGTGTGTGTGTGTGTGTGTGTGTGTGTGTGTGTGTGTGTGTGTGTGTGTGTGTGTGTGTACTCACCTAGTTGTACTCACCTAGTTGAGGTTGCGGGGGTCGAGTCCGAGCTCCTGGCCCCGCCTCTTCACTGATCGCTACTAGGTCACTCTCCCTGAGCCGTGAGTTTTATCATACCTCTGCTTAAAGCTATGTATGGATCCTGCCTCCACTACATCGCTTCCCAAACTATTCCACTTACTGACTACTCTGTGGCTGAAGAAATACTTCCTAACATCCCTGTGATTCATCTGTGTCTTCAGCTTCCAACTGTGTCCCCTTGTTACTGTGTCCAATCTCTGGAACATCCTGTCTTTGTCCACCTTGTCAATTCCTCTCAGTATTTTGTATGTCGTTATCATGTCCCCCCTATCTCTCCTGTCCTCCAGTGTCGTCAGGTTGATTTCCCTTAACCTCTCCTCGTAGGACATACCTCTTAGCTCTGGGACTAATCTTGTTGCAAACCTTTGCACTTTCTCTAGTTTCTTTACGTGCTTGGCTAGGTGTGGGTTCCAAACTGGTGCCGCATACTCCAATATGGGCCTAACGTATACGGTGTACAGGGTCCTGAACGATTCCTTATTAAGATGTCGGAATGCTGTTCTGAGGTTTGCTAGGCGCCCATATGCTGCAGCAGTTATTTGGTTGATGTGCGCTTCAGGAGATGTGCCTGGTGTTATACTCACCCCAAGATCTTTTTCCTTGAGTGAGGTTTGTAGTCTCTGACCCCTTAGACTGTACTCCGTCTGCGGTCTTCTTTGCCCTTCCCCAATCTTCATGACTTTGCACTTGGTGGGATTGAACTCCAGGAGCCAATTGCTGGACCAGGTCTGCAGCCTGTCCAGATCCCTTTGTAGTTCTGCCTGGTCTTCGATCGAGTGTATTCTTCTCATCAACTTCACGTCATCTGCAAACAGGGACACCTCAGAGTCTATTCCTTCCGTCATGTCGTTCACAAATACCAGAAACAGAACTGGTCCTAGGACTGACCCCTGCGGGACCCCGCTGGTCACAGGTGCCCACTCTGACACCTCGCCACGTACCATGACTCGCTGCTGTCTTCCTGACAAGTATTCCCTGATCCATTGTAGTGCCTTCCCTGTTATCCCTGCTTGGTCCTCCAGTTTTTGCACCAATCTCTTGTGTGGAACTGTGTCAAACGCCTTCTTGCAGTCCAAGAAAATGCAATCCACCCACCCCTCTCTCTCTTGTCTTACTGATGTCACCATGTCATAGAACTCCAGTAGGTTTGTGACACAGGATTTCCCGTCCCTGAAACCATGCTGGCTGCTGTTGATGAGATCATTCCTTTCTAGGTGTTCCACCACTCTTCTCCTGATAATCTTCTCCATGATTTTGCATACTATACATGTCAGTGACACTGGTCTGTAGTTTAATGCTTCATGTCTGTCTCCTTTTTTAAAGATTGGGACTACATTTGCTGTCTTCCATGCCTTCCATGTCTTCCATGCCATGTGTGCGTGTGTGTGTGTGTGTGTGTGTGTGTGTGTGTGTGTGTGTGTGTGTGTGTGTGTGTGTGTGTGTGTGTGTGTGTGTGTGTGTGTGTGTATGTCTGTCTGTCTGTCTGTCTGTCTGTCTGTCTGTGTCTGTCTGTGTGTGTGTGTGTGTGTGTGTGTGTGTGTGTGTGTACTCACCTAATTGTGGTTGCAGGGATCAAAACTCAGCTCCTGGTCCCGCCTCTTCACTGATCGCTACAAGGTCCTCTCTCTCCCTGCTCCCTGAGCTTTATCATACCTCGTCTTAAAGCTATGTATGGTTCCTGCCTCCACTACATCACTTTCCAGACTATTCCACTTCCTGACTACTCTATGACTGAAGAAATACTTCCTAACATCCCTTTGACTCATCTGAATCTTCACCTTCCAATTGTGACCCCTTGTTTCTGTGTCCCATCTCTGGAACATCCTGTCTCTGTCCACCTTATCTACTGCACGCAGTATTTTTGTATGTCGTTATCATGTCTCCCCTAATTCTCCTGTTCTCCAGTGTCGTCAGGCCGATTTCCTTTAACCTTTCTTCGTAGGACATTCCCCTTAGCTCTGGAACTAACCTTATGTGTATGTGTGTGTGTGTGTGTGTGTGTGTGTGTGTCTGTGTCAATTCAGAGCTCTTGATGGACATGGAATCTATTCTATTCTTCGAAGGTTTCGTAGGCATCACTGGGAGTCGATATCAATTTGCTCCACCACTCTCTTCTTCACTGATTTTTTATCTTTTCTTATTAGTAAATTCTGCTACCTCATATAACATGTACTGTGTGCATTGACATTTAAGGTTAACACTATCTTCTCTTCCTGCAAATAGAACAATGTCTGTTCAACCAAATCATTTCGCGTTTCCACCTCCTCGCATCTACATACAACTACAGACAATTTACGAGGGATGGCAATTTTTTATTCACTGCTCCAATATTCACTTTATTAATGATAACAATGACCGAATCTGGATTATTCTCCGTTTCATGAACATTTCCCTCCCCGTCATCTGGAGTAGAACTAACACACACTTTGTGTTGTGGATGAGCTATACTGATACGATCTCATTAACATCATCTACAATATGAAAACTCTACACACAGTTATCAGTGTCACTTTTCACTGATCCTGATGCATTCGCTCTTTCTTGCAGTTCTTGAAACTCTTGCAGTTGTTGAAGTTGCAACATCTGGATATCTTTATTGTAGACGTTTCGGCATCCAGTGGCTTTATCAATACAGATTCTAGGACATAATTAGAAGACAGTAGAACTTTCATATTGTCGGTATTCTATACCTTTCTTGCACAAGTTGTTGATGTTGTTCTTGCATTTTCATTACTGCGCATAACACTAGCAAAATGATGTATGTTTCATCCAATGCCACATCTAACAGTGTATGATAATAATGATCTGTTCCACCCGATCACATCGTCTTCGACAGTTGTTGAAGGTCAGGTGTTATGGTCTCGACTTGAAGTTAGGTCATCACCTGTCCCGAAGAGGATCTCACTCGGGCATATCTGACAAAAAAGGAACTTATCTATCAGCATCTCTTTGATGAATTCACATTAAACACTCCTTGAAATGCTTACAATTCGCTTGTAAAATCAGTGGAGAGGTTGGGAGAAAAATGCACTAACCACTTCTTACTTCTTACTCCGCGTTGAACGCGGGTGCTACTCGATAGACCCCCACTGTTTCAGAACGATTCCTAGTTTCCTTGTACCCGCACCCAGACGGGAAAGGGAGGCTATATTCTGCACAGGCTTCGTGGTAGCCGATACCATCCACATTAGAGAAATCGGTGTTGTTAGCATGGAACATGATGTAAAGATGGTGATAGCAGGATGGGTTCCAACTGAATTACTAGAAGCGCAACTACCTCACTCTCCCTTGCATCAGGGTTTTATAACACAGTAACTTACTAATATACTGAAGCAGTTATACGAATATCCCTCAAGGAATCAGCCCACTACATGGGTATATGTCTTCCAGTCTTACCTCCTCCCACTACCATACATCTCTCATACCATGCCTCCTCCTACTACCATACATCTTTCATACAATACCTCCTCCCACTACCATACACCTTTTTTTAATTTAATTTTTTTTTTTTAATTTTTATTTTACTACAAGTACATGTACATGGTATACAGTCCTAGCTGACAACAATGACATACTACTACATAGAAAGCCACTTGTTATGCTGAGCATCTCGGGCAAATTAGGTCAGTGTCCCAGGATGCGACCCACACCAGTCGACTAACATCCAGGTACCCATTTTACTGATGGGGAACATAGACAACAGGTGGAAAGAAACACGCCCAATGTTTCTACTCTGGCTGGGAATCGAACCCAGGCCCTCGCCGTGTGAAGCGAGAGCGTTAACCACCAGGCCACCTCCCACTACAATACATCTCTCATACCATGCCTCTTCCTACTACCATACATCTCTCATACCATACCTCTTCCCACTACCATACATCTCTCATACCATACCTCCTCCCACTACAATACATCTCTCATACCATGCCTCTTCCTACTACCATACATCTCTCATACCATACCTCTTCCCACTACCATACATCTCTCATACCATACCTCCTCCCACTACAATACATCTCTCATACCATGCCTCTTCCTACTACAATACATCTCTCATACCATACCTCTTCCCACTACCATACATCTCTCATACCATACCTCCTCCCACTACCATACATCTCTCATACCATACCTCCTCCCACTACCATACATCTCTCATACCATACCTCCTCCAATTACCAAACATCTCTCATACCATACCTCCTCCCACTACCATACATCTCTCATACTATACCTCCTCCCACTACAATATATCTCTCATACCATACCTCCTCCCACTACCATACATCCCTATACCATACCTCCTCCCACTACCATACATCTCTCATACCATACCTCCTCCCACTACCATACATCTCTCATACCATACCTCCTCCAATTACCAAACATCTCTCATACCATACCTCCTCCCACTACCATACATCTCTCATACTATACCTCCTCCCACTACCATATATCTCTCATACCATACCTCCTCCCACTACCATACATCCCTATACCATACCTCCTCCCACTACCATACATCTCTCATACCATACCTACTAACACTACCATACATCTCTATACCATACCTCCTCCCACTACCATACATCTGTCATACCATACCTCCTCCCACTACCATGCATCTCTCATACCATACCTCCTCCCACTACCATACATCTCTCATACCATACCTCCTCCCACTACCATACATCTCTCATACCATACCTCCTCCCACTACCATACATCTCTCATACCATACCTCCTCCCACTACCATACATCTCTCATACCATACCTCCTCCCACTACCATACATCTCTCATACAATACCTCCTCCCACTCCCATAAATATCTATACCATACCTCCTCCCACTACCATACATCTCTCATACCATACCTCCTCCCACTACCATACATCTCTATACCACACCTCCTCCCACTACCATACATCTCTCACACCATACCTCCTCCCACTACCATACATCTCTCACACCATACCTCCTCCCACTACCATACATCTCACACACCATACCTCCTCCCACTACCATACATCTCTCACACCATACCTCCTCCCACTACCATACATCTCTCACACCATACCTCCTCCCACTACCATACATCTCTCATACCATACCTCCTCCCACTACTATACATCTCTCATACCGTACCTCCTCCCACTACCATAAATCTCTCACACCATACCTCCTCCCACTACCATACATCTCTCACACCATACCTCCTCCCACTACCATACATCTCTCATACCATACCTCCTCCCACTACCATACATATCTCATACCATACCTCCTCCCACTACCATACATCTCTCATACCATACCTACTCCCACTACCATACATCTCTCATACCATACCTCCTCCCACTACCATACATCTCTCATACCATACCTCCTCCCACTACCATACATCTCTCATACCATACCTCCTCCCACTACCATACATCTCTCATACCATACCTCCTCCCACTACCATACATCTGTCATACCATACCTCCTCCCACTACCATGCATCTCTCATACCATACCTCCTCCCACTACCATACATCTCTCATACCATACCACCTCCCACTACCATACATCTCTCATACCATACCTCCTCCCACTACCATACATCTCTCATACCATACCTCCTCCCACTACCATACATCTCTCATACCATACCTCCTCCCACTACCATACATCTCTCATACCATACCTCCTCCCACTACCATACATCTCTATACCATACCTCCTCCCACTACCATACATCTCTCATACCATACCTCCTCCCACTACCATACATCTCTATACCACACCTCCTCCCACTACCATACTTCTCTCACACCATACCTCCTCCCACTACCATACATCTCTCACACCATACCTCCTCCCACTACAATACATCTCACACACCATACCTCCTCCCACTACCATACATCTCTCACACCATACCTCCTCCCACTACCATACATCTCTCACACCATACCTCCTCCCACTACCATACATCTCTCATACCATACCTCCTCCCACTACTATACATCTCTCATACCGTACCTCCTCCCACTACCATACATCTCTCACACCATACCTCCTCCCACTACCATACATCTCTCACACCATACCTCCTCCCACTACCATACATCTCTCATACCATACCTCCTCCCACTACCATACATCTCTCATACCATACCTCCTCCCACTACCATACATCTCTCATACCATACCTACTCCCACTACCATACATCTCTCATACCATACCTCCTCCCACTACCATACATCTCTCATACCATACCTCCTCCCACTACCATACATCTCTCATACCATACCTCCTCCCACTACCATACATCTCTCATACCATACCTCCTCCCACTACCATACATCTCTCATACCATACCTACTCCCACTACCATACATCTCTCATACCACACCTCCTCCCACTACCATACATCTCTCATACCATACCTCCTCCCACTACCATACATCTCTCATACCATACCTCCTCCCACTTCCATACATCTCTCATACCATACCTCCTCCCACTACCATACATCTCTCATACCATACCTCCTCCCACTACCATACATCTTTCATACCATACCTCCTCCCACTACCATATATCTCTCATACCATACCTCCTCCCACTACCATACATCTCTCACACCATACCTCCTCCCACTACCATACATCTCTCACACCATACCTACTCCCACTACCATACATCTCTCACACCATACCTCCTCCTACTACCATACATCTCTCACACCATACCTCCTCCCACTACCATACATCTCTCATACCATACCTACTCCCACTACCATACATCTCTCATACCATACCTCCTCCCACTACCATACATCTCTCATACCATACCTCCTCCCACTACCATACATCTCTCATACCATACCTCCTCCCACTACCATACATCTCTCATACCATACCTCCTCCCACTACCATACATCTCTCACACCATACCTCCTCCCACTACCATACATCTCTCACACCATACCTCCTCCCACTACCATACATCTCTCACACCATACCTCCCCCCACTACCATACATCTCTCATACCATACCTCCTCCCACTACCATACATCTCTCACACCATACCTTCTCCCACTTCCATACATCTCTCACACCATACCTCCTCCCACTACCATACATCTCTCATACCATGCCTCCTCTTACTACCATACATCTTTCATACCATACCTCCTCCCACTACCATACATCTCTCATACCATACCTCCTCCCACTACCATACATCTCTCATACCATACCTACTCCCACTACCATACATCTCTCATACCACACCTCCTCCCACTACCAGACAACTCACAAACCATACCTCCTCCCCCTACCATACATCTCTCATACCATACCTCCTCCCACTACCATACATCTCTCATACCATACCTCCTCCCACTACCATACATCTCTCATACCATACCTCCTCCCACTACCATACATCTTTCATACCATACCTCCTCCCACTACCATATATCTCTCATACCATACCTCCTCCCACTACCATACATCTCTCACACCATACCTCCTCCCACTACCATACATCTCTCACACCATACCTACTCCCACTACCATACATCTCTCACACCATACCTCCTCCCACTACCATACATCTCTCACACCATACCTCCTCCCACTACCATACATCTCTCATACCATACCTACTCCCACTACCATACATCTCTCATACCATACCTCCTCCCACTACCATACATCTCTCATACCATACCTCCTCCCACTACCATACATCTCTCATACCATACCTCCTCCCACTACCATACATCTCTCATACCATACCTCCTCCCACTACCATACATCTCTCACACCATACCTCCTCCCACTACCATACATCTCTCACACCATACCTCCTCCCACTACCATACATCTCTCACACCATCCCTCTTCCCACTACCATACATCTCTCATGCCATACCTCCTCCCACTACCATACATCTCTCACACCATACCTTCTCCCACTACCATACATCTCTCACACCATACCTCCTCCCACTACCATACATCTCTCATACCATGCCTCCTCTTACTACCATACATCTTTCATACCATACCTCCTCCCACTACCATACATCTCTCATACCATACCTCCTCCCACTACCATACATCTCTCATACCATACCTCCTCCCACTACCATACATCTCTCATACCATACCTCCTCCCACTACCATACATCTCTCATACCATACCTCCTCCCACTACCATACATCTCTCATACCATACCTCCTCCCACTCCTATAAATCTCTCATACCATACCTCCTCCCACTACCATACATCTCTAATACCATACCTCCTCCCACTATCATACATCTCTCATACCATACCTCCTCCCACTACCATACATCTCTCATACCATACCTCCTCCCACTACCATATATCTCTCATACCATACCTCCTCCCACTACCATACATCTCTCATACCATACCTCCTCCCACTACCATATATCTCTCATACCATACCTCCTCCCACTACTATACATCTCTGTGGAAATAAATGGTATAAAATACCGACATAATGGAAATATAAACACAAATGCAGTATAATGTGATCCTTTATTGACAACGTTTCACCCACACAGTGGGCTTTTTCAAGTCACACACGGATCTACCTGGGGTTGGAAGGTACGAGAGTATTTATAGTCATGTTGAGGTCAGGTGGAGAATGCTGCAGCTGATGATCTTCCGGGTGGGGTGATAGAGTCTTGGGTAGCTTGGCAGGGGTATTGGACAAGTTGTGAGTAGACCTTCTGCAGTGTTCTATGTTCTTATGTGGGATAGCGATGAAGAAGTTTCTTGGCGAGTGGTTCAGCTATGTTATAGAAGCCATTGTTCTGGTTGAAATTGTTGGTTATAGAGATAAACGATGATTCCAGGATTCTTCTGTATTGAGTGTTGTCTTCTGTGGCTATAAGTCTTGAGTTTCTGTAGTTAATTAAATGGTTGTGTGAATTCCGATGTTGTACACAGGCATTCCTTGTATCGTCAGTCCTGCTTGCATATTGGTGTTCTGAAATACGTGTTTGGAGGTCTCTTGATGTTTCGCCCACATATAATTTGTTGCAGTCATTACAAGGGATTATGTATACCCCTGCAGAGGATGGAGGCTTGTCCTGTCTACTACTGGTGATGTCCTTGATGGTCGTGGTTGTGGAGGTAGATACTTGGAATGATGTTTTGGCAAAGATGTTGGAAACATGTTTGGCAATGGAGTTGGTGGGAAGGACTATGTATCTCTTCTCGGCAGTGTCTTCTCTGGGTGTGTTGAAGATGTTTAATGCTCGCCGTCTGCAGTCTCTGATGAAGTGACGAGGATAGTGGAGTTTGGAAAATACTTGTTCAATTATAGTGCATTCTTCCTCAAGGAACTCGTTGCTGCAGATTCTGAGTGCACGCAGGAAGAAGCCTATAATTACACCACGTTTGGTTTTGGTGTCGTTGTCAATAAAGGATCACATTATACTGCATTTGTGTTTATATTTCCACTATACATCTCTCATACCATACCTCCTCCCACTACCATACATCTCTCATACCATACCTCCTCCCACTACCATACATCTCTCATACCATACCTCCTCCCACTACTATACATCTCTCACACCATACCTCCTCCCACTACCATACATCTCTCATACCATACCTCCTCCCACTACTATACATCTCTCACACCATACCTCCTCCCACTACCATACATCTCTCATACCATACCTCCTCCCACTACCATACATCTCTCACACCATACCTCCTCCCACTACCATACATCTCCCACACACTCTACTGGTAAGTATGGTTTTCTTCGTTACTTTTCCTTCATAGTCTTCCCTGATAATATGTAATACATTTTTTTTTAGTTGGACTACGAATATTCGTTATTACACAATAATTTTTCTCAAAGAGACATTTTTCGCTTGGGGAAGACATATTAAAAATAAATTGATCATTTCGTAACGTAAACATTCGTGAAATTTCTGAATAAAACCTCCAGAGATGAGAGTTTTGTCCTTTTGCAATTTCTTATTTATCATACATACTTTTTCTTGCTCAAATATTTCTATAAATTTCTCTAACTTGTTTGCATAAATTTCAGGGTTTAAGGCGAAACCGTCCAGAAACATTTTCTTTATATATATAAATGGGCCAACAATGTTCCGTTACTATTTCATAGGATTTCGAGGATTCTTGTCGACAAATATTTCAACTAAACCAATGCAAAACATCGGAGATAATTTGCATGCTTGTCGATATTACAATATGTTTCGACGCCTCTTCTCTTTATCAACAATACATCTTACACTCTGGAACTCTTCATGTTTAAATTTATAATACAGTGTGTATCACCAAACAGCATATATATATATATATATATATATATATATATATATATATATATATATATATATATATATATATATATATATATATATATATATTATATATATATATATATATATATATATATATATATATATATATATATATATATATATATATATATATATATATATATATATATTATATATATATATATATATATATATATATATATATATATATATATATATATATATATATATATATATATATATATATATATTTATATATATATATATATATATATATATATATATATATATATGTATGTATATATATATATATATATATATATATATATATATATATATATATATATATATATATATATATATATATATGTGTGTGTGTGTGTGTGTGTGTGTGTGTGTGTATGTATATGCAAAACAACCACTGTGAAAGAATAGAGAAATTCCAAGCGCATTCGTGATTACTCACATTATCAATGAACAATGAAAGTAATGAACGAACGAACGAAAGTTCAGGTAAGATCCTGAATGGGATGAGCGGGGAAGACGGGACAGACGAAGAATAGTGCTGGAGAAATAGAGCCAGGGCTTAACCCAGCAGCGAAGGCGATCATGGGACAGATAATGAGTAGAGAAATTCAGGCTCTTCTATTGGGACTCCAGTGGGGTGAGCGGGGAGGGACATGCGACGTTTAGCGCTAGAGAGGATTGTAGAACTGAGCCATGTCTTAACCCGAAAGCTAAGGCGAACGTGGGTCAGAGAATGGTCCCTGTCAGCGGATCCAAGGTTATTTGTAAATAGGGTTAGGAGCAGGATCATGCAAGGAGTAGAAAAGGTTGTGTTGATTTGTGGGTCTGCGAATGTCTTCGTCAAGGAGAGAGGTCCAGTAGTCATGTCGTGTCTCAAGTTTGTCTATCTGTCTGTCACTGAGCGTCTTCCAGTACAGATTCACCGCAGGGATGTCTAATTGGGCATGGAGAGACTCGCTTGTGGCGAAGTCCTCCCATCTGACATCAAGCACCCAGCGCAGCGCCTTGTTCTGGACACGCTGCAGTTTAAGTAAGTTTGTTTTTGCTGCAAGAGAGAGGGCTAGAGGAGAGTAAGTTATCAGAGGACGTATTAGGGATTTGTAGAGGTGTAGTTTGGTGCGTTGAGAGGCATGTTTCAGCTTGTAGAGGCCCGCAAGGGCCTTACTAGCTATTGCATGCCTTGAGTGAATGTGTCCGTGTAAACGAAGAAGGTAGTCAAGATTAACGCCAAGGACAGTGACAGATTGTGTGATGGGGATGTAAGTGCGGGTGTCAGCTGTTCTGATTTCGACAGGTAATGGAGGATCTCGTTTCTTGTAGTTAAAATATGTAATGCTGGATGTAGCTGCATTGGTTTTGATCCCCCATTTTTGTTCCCCGATGGCTATCATGTCGACCTCATTTTGTGTTTTGTGTGCGAGTGTATCTATATTGGCATGAGTGATAAGTTGTGTAATGTCGTCTGCATAGGCTAGTGTGATGGAGTTGTGGTATACAAGTGTTGGAATGTCGTTAGTGTATAAAATGAAGAGGGTAGGGGAGAGGACAGATCCCTGGGGTACTCTGGCATTTGAAGATTGAGACACTTATGCAGCATATGGGAATCTTTATTCAGGAAACGTTTCGCCACACAGTGGCTTCATCAGTCCAATACAAAGAGGAAGGCGTAAGGAGAGGAGGAGTATGAGGTAATCAGTCCCTCAGCCTGGAGTCGAAGTGCTCAGTCCATCAATCTTGTAGAATGTACAGCATAGGGCCGTAGACGTGGCTTATATACTGTAGTGAGGTGACTTGAAGCAGATGGAGGCGGGATCATAGTGGTAACATCCACTATGATCCCGCCTCCATCTGCTTCATCCCGCCTCCATCTAGTGGTAACATCCACTATGCTGCATAAGTGTCTCAATCTTCAACTTGTCGGTTTTTCAAACCATTCATCACAACTGTCAGACACTGCAGCATCATGGGATCTTCTTACAAAGAATTCTTCAACGCTTGTTCAACCTTTGGACAAAGACCTACTTCGACTAGTGGATGTTACCACTATGATCCCGCCTCCATCTGCTTCAAGTCACCTCACTACAGTATATAAGCCACGTCTACGGCCCTATGCTGTACATTCTACAAGATTGATGGACTGAGCACTTCGACTCCAGGCTGAGGGACTGATTACCTCATACTCCTCCTCTCCTTACGCCTTCCTCTTTGTATTGGACTGATGAAGCCACTGTGTGGCGAAACGTTTCCTGAATAAAGATTCCCATATGCTGCATAAGTGTCTCAATCTTCAACTTGTCGGTTTTTCAAACCATTCATCACAACTGTCAGACACTGCAGCATCATGGGATCTTCTTACAAAGAATTCTTCAACGCTTGTTCAACCTTTGGACAAAGACCTACTTCGACTAGTGGATGTTACCACTATGATCCCGCCTCCATCTGCTTCAAGTCACCTCACTACAGTATATAAGCCACGTCTACGGCCCTATGCTGTACATTCTACAAGATTGATGGACTGAGCACTTCGACTCCAGGCTGAGGGACTGATTACCTCATACTCCTCCTCTCCTTACGCCTTCCTCTTTGTATTGGACTGATGAAGCCACTGTGTGGCGAAACGTTTCCTGAATAAAGATTCCCATATGCTGCATAAGTGTCTCAATCTTCAACTTGTCGGTTTTTCAAACCATTCATCACAACTGTCAGACACTGCAGCATCATGGGATCTTCTTACAAAGAATTCTTCAACGCTTGTTCAACCTTTGGACAAAGACCTACTTCGACTAGTGGATGTTACCACTATGATCCCGCCTCCATCTGCTTCAAGTCACCTCACTACAGTATATAAGCCACGTCTACGGCCCTATGCTGTACATTCTACAAGATTGATGGACTGAGCACTTCGACTCCAGGCTGAGGGACTGATTACCTCATACTCCTCCTCTCCTTACGCCTTCCTCTTTGTATTGGACTGATGAAGCCACTGTGTGGCGAAACGTTTCCTGAATAAAGATTCCCATATGCTGCATAAGTGTCTCAATCTTCAACTTGTCGGTTTTTCAAACCATTCATCACAACTGTCAGACACTGCAGCATCATGGGATCTTCTTACAAAGAATTCTTCAACGCTTGTTCAACCTTTGGACAAAGACCTACTTCGACTAGTGGATGTTACCACTATGATCCCGCCTCCATCTGCTTCAAGTCACCTCACTACAGTATATAAGCCACGTCTACGGCCCTATGCTGTACATTCTACAAGATTGATGGACTGAGCACTTCGACTCCAGGCTGAGGGACTGATTACCTCATACTCCTCCTCTCCTTACGCCTTCCTCTTTGTATTGGACTGATGAAGCCACTGTGTGGCGAAACGTTTCCTGAATAAAGATTCCCATATGCTGCATAAGTGTCTCAATCTTCAACTTGTCGGTTTTTCAAACCATTCATCACTCTGGCATTTAGTGTGAAGTAGTCAGAGTAACAGCCTTGGAATTTGATTCGCATGGTACGGCCGTCTAGGAAGTTGCAGAGGAGTTTACGAGTAGTGAGAGGCAGGTTAAAGTTAATGCAGAGTTTGTACTTGAGCCCTTCGTGCGAGACAGTGTCAAAAGCTTTTTCAACGTCTTTTGCAACCAGGGCTGTCTTGTTTCTTTGTTTTGTGTTTATGTGGATGTTGTTGATAATTATGTTAATGGTATCCTGTGTGGATCTGTGTGTTCTGAAGCCAAACTGGCCATCAGAAAGTAGAGAACTGTGTTCCAGGTATCTGCGAAGGCGATGATTGATGAGTTTTTCAAAGAGTTTTCTAAAAGTTTCGAGGAGGCTGATAGGGCGATAGTTTCTAGGGTCAGAGTGGTCTTTATTGGGTTTAGGAAGGAGGATAGCAGTAGCAGCTTTGAAGAGGGAAGGGAAGTATCCAGGGGCAAGGGAGGCATTGAGGGGGTTTGTGTAGGCAGTAATGATAGAGTCAGGAACGTGTTTCAGGATAATATGGTTTAGGCCAGAGGCACCAGGGGCCTTGGGAGGAAGGTGTCTGAGGAGAGTTTTAACGTCTGTGTTGGTGAAAGGAGTGTCAAGTTCTTGGGAGGAGGTAAGAGAGTCCAGATGGATGTGGCTGTCTGGTGTTGTTTCGTGTGTGTGTAGTGTTCCAGTGTTCTATGTTTTGAATGTGTTGGATAGCGTTAGGGTGGGGTGGGTGAGGGTGGAAGATGTTCTCCCAGATGTGTTTGAAGATGTTAGTAACAGCCTGCGGGTCTGAGATGTGTGTGTTGTTGTGGGTGATGTGTTTGAATTTGTTGGTGGGAGTGGTGCCTCTGATTTTTTTTATAAAGTTCCAGAAGGCTTTGATGTTTTTGATACACTGTTTGTCTGCTTGTAGTATGAGCTGTGACCAGTGATTGTTGTGGTCTTGGTCTTGACTGTGTAGAATGTTGTTTCTGAGGTAAGTGAGATCTAATCGGACTTGATTAAATCTGTGTGTGTTGTAGAGGAAGTGGTTGTGGTAGCAGCTAATTAGTCTTCTTGTTCTGATTGAGGGTTTGAGGGAATAACGAGTGGTGTGGGTTTTCTTTGGTATTGCGGTGTTGGCTGCTTGTGTAATGGTGTCCTGGATGAGAGCAAGTTGAGTGTCAATGTCAGAGATGGGTTTGTTGTTGTAGTCATTGGTGAGGTTAGTATTATCTGTGTTGTTTGAAGGCATCCCAGTCAGCGTTCTTGTAGGAGAAGGAAGGTGTGGCCGGGATGAGGATAGGGTTGGAGGAGATGTGTAAGATGATGGGAATGTGATCAGAGCCTGTAATAGGGCCAGGTGATATGTAGTTTTGAAAGAGAGAGCTGGCTCAGTTTGCCAGAATGATGTCGGGTTTGCCTTGGCCAGTGTGGTTGTAGAAGGTGTTGAAGTCTGGGCCGAGGTGAATTAGGTGTTTGTGGTTTGTGAAGTTGAGTAATTGGTGACCAAGTTGGTTGTTACTGGTGTGATGAAAGGCGGTGTGTTTGGCATTCATATCAGCTAGTAGGTATATTGGTGTGTTGGTGTAGTTGAAGACTAAGGAAAGATCATGTATGTTGAGAATAGTGTTTGGGCGAGCATAGGTGGTGTAAAAGATGAAGGGTCCAAGGTGGGTGTGTATTCTGACCGCCAGACAGTGTTGGTGAATAAAAGGGATTGGGAGAAATTCATGTTTTATGTTGGATTTGACAAGGATGGCAATCCCACTGTGGGGATCATAGGGGGACTGCAGTGCAGTATAACCATAATGGTGGATACGTTGAGAGGCTTTGAGGCAGGTACTGTTTAGTAAAACAATATCTGGCCTCTCTGCTTCAAGGAGCTCGGCCAGTATCTAATTGTGAAGTAAGAACGTACATTGAACTGAATCACATTAAACATGATTTAATGGTTTCGTCATACCAAAGTTGGTATCGGGGGAGTTTATATTTAAGCCGGTGATAGTGGTGCCATCAGTGGGTGTGTGTTTGTAGGTGTTACGGACCCGTTTCATTGAGGGGGAGGAAGAGATGGACCTGTTTTTATGTTCTTTAGTGTGTATATCAGAAGTTGGGGCAGATTTAGGGTTGAGTGGATTTCGTTTGGAGGAAGAGTTGGACCTGGATGAAGTCTTGGATGTGGTGGAGAAGGAGTGGGCGATGGTGGATGCAGAGGAAGTGGAAGCTTTGGTAATGGAGGAAGAAGTGGGTAAAGAGGTGGGGGAGTAGTAGAAGTAGTTAAGAGGGGTAGGGGAGGAGGGGAGTTGGTAGGAGGGGTAGATGTGAAGAGGGGTAGGGGATGAGGGATGTTGGTGGGAGTGAAGAGTGGTAGGGGAGGAGGAGAGCAGGAGGGTGTAGGAAAAGGGGGAGTGGGAGAGGTTGTAGGGGGTTTAGAAGAGAAGCAAGAAGGAGGGATGATTAGAGAGGGAAGATTGTTAGCGGACAAGATTAGGTTAAGGACATGTGAGTAGTCTGATTGGTAAGCTTGAGAGATTACCATCGCCGAGTGGACAGCAGTGGCGAGTTGACAGTTAGTTTTGTAGTCTTGTGTGGGTGTAGGCGTAGTTGGAGAGGTGTTTGTAGTCTGTGTGTTGGTGTTTGATGTGTGTAGGGTAGAAGAGGTAGACCAAGTGTGTGGGGAGGCCCAGGCATTGGGGTGGTGGAGGGCAGTTTGGTAGGGGAGGGAGATACAGGGATGGGGTAGGGGAGGGAGGGAGGTTGGCTAGCTCTGAGGGAGAAGAGAATGTCTTTTCTAGAAGGGCAGGAATTTGCAACTGCAGTGTGTGACCCGCCGCAGTTGGAACATTTAAGGGGGAGGTTGCAGGTATTCCAGAAGTAGCCAGTTGCTGAACATCTGGAGCAAACTTGTGAAGATGTGCATGTGTTTTTGTTGAGGCCGAATTTGTAGCATTTAAGACATTGTGTGATTGGGTGGAAGTTCGGGGTGAAGAGAGTGTTTGGAGGAATGCGGATGGTCTTGGCAAAGATTGAAGAGACTGAAAAGTGTAGAGGTGTCAGAAGGAGTAGAACAGCGTATTTTGAGAATGGTGGAGTTTTCGGGTCTGTAAATATCGTCATCAGAGACTTTGTTCTTAGTACTGATGTTTTTTCATTAAGTCTTCTTTGTCTGTGTCACAGGCTGTCAGGAGAGAGTAGTCTACGTGTTTAGCAATGACTGTGCTACTGGCACGGTGCTCAGGAGTCCAAATAATGGTGAAGCCTGCGTTGAGAAGTTTTTGTCTGGTATCGCTTGAGGTGTACGTTTCGTAGGAATGTTTGTCAAGAAGGAGTTTGAAGCCTGAGTTGGTTTCAAAGACTTTAAGTTGAGGTGCACCAGTGATCTGATATAATAAATTTTCAGGACAGATAGTGGCATCAGGATTAGAGAATTTGAGGTTTAGCGAGAAGGAATTGGATTTAGAAGAAGCAGAGGCAGGTGTGGGCGGTTGGGGGAGAGTGGAAGGGGGGTGTGAGGTGGAAGGCAACGAAGGCATCGTCTAATTACGAAAAGATGAAATTTGCGGTGACAATCGGCCAAAATGTGAGAGTACTCAGATAGGCAAGTACGTGTAAGTAGACATACATACTTGCCTGGCGCAGGACACTGTAGGACACTGTAGCTTGATGGAGCACTGTATATCCTGAGTGTCTGCGAGACTGGCTGCATGGCGTGCAGTCAACAGGCGTAGAGAATTCAGTCAGCAACAGGCTTCCTGCCCTTGGGTAGGCAACCACCGACGCACCAATCCTGATGGTGGAGAGGAAGATGAAGGTCCAGCAAGCACCAGTCTAAGCGAAGTCTCTCTCAACACGGGGTAATTCGAGAGAGGCGAGATCGTCGATGATCAATGATTCACCGAAAGTAATGCGTCAAAGGAAGGCATATAAAGGGTCTAGCCGACACCTCACTATCACATCGCACAACAAAGCAACACCTGATGCGCGACTCATAAGAAAGGGAACACTGCAGCAGGCCCGCTGGCCCAGCTAGACAGGTCCTTCACAAAACCCACCAACAAACTATTCTACCCAAGAATTAAGAATTTTAAAATTTATTATTTGTCCAATGTATTATTAAATTCTTCCCAAATTCTATTAATTATAAATGGATATAATTTATATAAACCAAAGGAAATATTCATATTATTGTCAAAAGTGCTTTTTATGAAACAAGATTCAATTATATTCCAGTCAACCATGGACTTGCTTGATACAACTTTCTCAGCTTTTTGAATATCAATTGGATGGTTAAAATCCCTAACATGAATAAATAGAACATTGGAATCTTATCCAGTTCTAATGCTATATTTATGTTGTTTTAATCTTAGTTCGAGACTTTTACCAGTTTGACCGTAATAAACTTTATCGCAAATTTTACAAGGAATCTTATAGACACATCCGACAGCATTTTGGGGGGAATTCTTTATCAAAAGTTTTTTTTACTCTAACAAGATTTTTAAATACAACTTTGATATTAAAAGTCTTAAGAAGAGAAGGCATATCAACCAGGTTTTCATGGTAAGGGAGAACCAACACACTTTTAGCTGAATAAGGCTGGTTGTCCCGTTTTGGATTGTAAAAAGTATTTCTAGCAATTTTAAAAGATTTATCAGTTACGTTTCTTGGTTATTTCAAATCATTACCTATTTCATAAATTTTGGATATTTCCTCATCTATGAACTCTGGACTACAAATACATAAAGCTCTCAAAAACATTGATGAGAAAACAGACAGTTTAACTCTATCTTGATGCGAGGAATAATAGTGGACATAGGAACAGTTATTTGTAGGTTTTCTGTAAATTTTACCCCTCATGGAAGGTTCCTTGATGTTGGTGAGGGGCTCTTGATTTAGGGAATTGAATCTGTGCTCCAGTTCCCCGAATTAAGCCTGAATGCCTTCCACATCCCCCCCTGGGCGCTGTATAATCCTACGGGTTTAGCGCTTCCCCCTTGATTATAATAATAATAATAATCTGTAAATTTTAAATTTTAATTCATTATTACCCTTAATAATTAAAACATCTAGAAAAGGCAATGAGTTATTTTTTTGAAACTCAACAGTAAAGTTTATAGAATGGGCTAAGCTGTTTAATTTGCCAAGGAAATGGTGTATATCTACATTCTTGGGCATAAGACACAAAACATCATCAACATATCTGAACCATTTAGCTCTATTACGGAGGATTGTGTAAAGCACCCTTGATTCAAAAAAAATTCATTTATAGGTTACTAAGAACATGTGAAAGAGGATTTCCCATTGCCATACCAAACTTCTGAGTGTAAAACTTATCATTAAATACAAATTTTGCATCAACAATGCAAAGTTTAATAAGTTCAATGATAGTAGGAACTGGCAATGGTAAATCATAATTAACGAGTTCTTCAGATAAGAAACTTAATAAATCATCAACAGGAACTTTCGTAAACAAGGAAGTAACATCAAAACTAACCATGTTAAAATCATTTAAGTCAGTCAAGGAGCTTAATTTATCAACTAAATCTATGTTGTTTTTAACATTAAAGTTAAAAATTTTGCCAACAATAGGGCTCAAAACATCAACAAGCCATTTGGATAATTTATATGAAACTGATCCTATGGAGCTAATAATTGGTCTGACTGGATTCCCTGGTTTATGTGTTTTTATTAGTCCATACATGTAAGGTAAAGATGGATTAGTGGAAGTAAATTGTTTGACTAATTCATCTTTGCCTTTCAGTAGAAGTTTTATTGTTTTATTGAAATTGCTGTTAACGGTTTCTAGGGGATTTTTTTCTAAGTTTAGAATAGGTTTCAGTATCATCTAAGAGATTATTTATTTTTTCTTGGTAATCATTTTCTTTCATAATTACTATTGCATTTATTTTGTCTGCTTTAGTAAAGTGCAAATTTTTATTTTTATTAAGTGTATCATAAGATTTAAAGAATCTTTGAGGGCAATTGGGAATGTTTTGTTTTAACATAGAGCTGTATACCATTCCCTTACTAATAATTTCATCAGTGGATAAATCAGAAAATTTTTCAAAGTTACAAAAGGCTTTTGTAATTTCAACATTATTAAGTTTTTTGAAGTTGCAAAACTTAGACCAAAACTTTGAGCAGGAGTTGTATTTTTATCTAAAATTTCATCTGATTAGTTAATTGCAAAATTGTGATTAGATGGTGAGGAAATATCCAAAATTTATGAAATAGGTAAGGATTTGAAATTCCCAAGGAACGTAATTGATAAATCTTTTAAAATTGCTAGAAATACTTTTTACAATCCAAAAAGGGACAACCAGCCTTATATATATACATGCTGTTTGGTGATACACACGGTATTATAAATATAAACACGAAGAGAGCAGCAAATATATTCCAGAGTGTAAGATGTATTGTTGATAAACAGAAGAGGCGATTTTGGGAAATCGCCGGTATCTCACGACCGTTTAATGGTTATTCCTGTTCACTCAACATCGTCTCCCTGGGTACTGCAACACTAGCTGGCACATGTAAGTAAAATAGAGCTTACCTGACTCATTGTAACGGGAGCCCGTTACTTCTTGATATCATTGAGGTCGATAGCGTTGGCTTGACTGAAGTAATGACGATTGGAACCTTCACTTCGTCGTCTGCTTGGAGTCAGCCACACGGGAGCAGTATTCGCCTGGTACTTGCTACTCCCGTTGACATGTCCGCTTCTATTTACGGCAGGAAGAATGTCTAATTTTTCTGGAGATCGTTGATGTACGGCACCAGAAACACGCACACGATATTGGCCACGAATATTTCTGTGTTAGGTAGCCGGGAAAAGCAGCCGGCCCCTTCGTCACCCGGCCTTCTCTTCACGCATCCACTCGTCGAATTGCAATCTCGAATAACGAATCAAGTATCAGTGCTGTTGCTGTTGCCACGGCATTTATTTTCGGATTTTTCCAGGTCTTGGGAAATAGCCATTTTCTCAGACAAACATCTATTCTTAAACGTACAGAGTGTAACTTCTGCTGTACAAGTGTGCGTCTCATGTGTCGCTTTTTATCAACTATGACTCTGTAATTCCATTAGAGGGTGTCTGATTTTGCTGGATATGACACACGTGTTAAGACGAATGGACGTTCTGGACTGCTCTAATTGATCTCTGCTAGGGCAAAGGATACAGGTCATGACCCCTTTCAACCTCAGATCATGGGAAAGTAGAGACAGAAGGATCTTAGTACCCTCGAGGGGTCGCTGCCCCAGGGGACGTCACGGTCCTTCAAGGGGTGTCCATCCCCGTGGAAGTTGGAGAAAATTTTTCTTCTCACCTCCCACACACACTCCCTGACTCCTCCCGCACACCCTCCCTGACTCCTCCCGTACACCCTTCCTGACTCCTCCCACACACCCTCCCTGACTCCTCCCACACACCCTCCCTGACTCCTCCCACACACCCTCCCTGGCTCCTCCCACACACCCTCCCTGACTCCTCCCACACACCCTTCCTGCCTCCTCCCCCACACCCGCCCTGTCTCCTCCCCCACACCCTCCCTGACTCCTCCCACACACCCTCCCTGCCTCCTCCCACACACCCGCCCTGACTCCTCTCACACACCCTCCCTGACTCCTTCCACACACCCTCTCTGGCTCCTCCCACACACCCTCCCTGACTCCTCCCACACACCCTCCCTGACTCCTCCCACACACCCTCCCTGACTCCTCCCACACACCCTCCCTGACTCCTCCCACACACCATCCCTGACTCCTCCCACACACCCTCCCTGACTCCCCCCACACACACTTCCTGACTCCTCCCACACACTCTCCCTAATTCCTCCCACACACCCTCCCTGACCCCTCCCACAACCTCCCTGACTCCTCCCACACACCCTCCTTGACTCCTCCCACACCCTCACTGACTCCTCCCACACACTCTCCCTGACTCCTCCCACACACCCTCCCTGACCCCTCCCACACACCCTCCCTGACTCCCCCCACACACCCTCCCTGATTCCTCCCTAACACCCTCCCTGACTCCTCCCACACACCCTCCCTGACTCCTCCCGCACACCCTCCCTGACTCCTCCCACACACCCTCCCTGACTCTTCCCACACACCCTCCCTGATTCCTCCCTAACACTCTATTTGACTCCTCCCACACACCTTCCCTGTCTCCTCCCTAACACCCTCCCTGACTCTTCCCTCACACCCTCCCTGTCTCCTCCCTAACACCCTCCGTGACTCTTCCCTCACACTCTCCCTGACTCCTCTCTCACACCCTCCCTGACTCCCTTACCCTAACACTTATCATCAAGCGTCTTGCAGCGCCGTTTATAACAGACAGGATTATTCTTAAAGCTCTCAAATAATCCCTTCAAATCCTTAGGGATGCTGCTTGAAGGAGGACGGAGATTACAGCCACACACTGATGCTGAGTTGCCAGAGGAGTGCAGGGAGGAAGAATGCAGGGAGGAAGAGTGCAGGGAGGAAGAGGAAGAGTGATGGGAGGAAGAGGAAGAGTGCAGGGAGGAAGAGGAAGAGTGATGGTAGGAAGAGGAAGAGTGATGGGAGGAAGAGGAAGAGTGATGGGAGGAAGATGAAGAGTGCAGGGAGGAAGAGGAAGAGTGATGGGAGGAAGAGGAAGAGTGCAGGGAGGAAGAGGAAGAGTAATGGGAGGAAGAGGAAGAGTGCAGGGAGGAAGAGGAAGAGTGATGGGAGGAAGAAGAAGAGTGATGGGTGGAAGAGGAAGAGTGCAGGGAGGAAGAGGAAGAGTGATGGGAGGAAGAAGAAGAGTGATGGGTGGAAGAGGAAGAGTGCAGGGAGGAAGAGGAAGAGTGATGGGAGGAAGAGGAACAGTGATAGGAGGAAGAGAAAGAGTGCAGGGAGGAAGAGGAAGAGTGCAGTGAGGAAGAGGAAGAGTGCAGGGAGGAAGAGGAAGAGTGATGGGAGGAAGAGGAAGAGTAATGGGAGGAAGAGGAAGAGTGATGGGGGAAGAGGAAGAGTGCAGGGAGAAAGAGGAAGAGTGATGGGAGGAAGAGGAAGAGTGATGGGAGGAAGAGGAAGAGTGTTGGGAGGAAGAGGAAGAGTGATGGGAGGAAGAGGAACAGTGATGGGAGGAAGAGAAAGAGTGCAGGGAGGAAGAGGAAGAGTGCAGTGAGGAAGAGGAAGAGTGCAGGGAGGAAGAGGAAGAGTGATGGGAGGAAGAGGAAGAGTAATGGGAGGAAGAGGAAGAGTGATAAGGGAAGAGGAAGAGTGCAGGGAGAAAGAGGAAGAGTGATGGGAGGAAGAGGAAGAGTGATGGGAGGAAGAGGAAGAGTGATGGGAGGAAGAGGAAGAGTGCAGGGAGGAAGAGGAAGAGTGCAGGGAGGAAGAGGAAGAGTGATGGGAGGAAGAGGAAGAGTGATGGGAGGAAGAGGAAGAGTGATGGGGGAAGAGGAAGAGTGCAGGGAGAAAGAGGAAGAGTGATGGGAGGAAGAGGAAGAGTGATGGGAGGAAGAGGAAGAATGCAGGGAGGAAGAGGAAGAGTGCAGGGAGGAAGAGGAAGAGCGATGGGAGGAAGAGGAAGAGTGATGGGAGGAAGAGGAAGAATGCAGGGAGGAAGAGGAAGAGTGATGGGAGGAAGAGGAAGAGTGATGGGAGGAAGAGGAAGAGTGATGGGAGGAAGAGGAAGAGTGCAGGGAGGAAGAGGAAGAGTGATGGGAGGAAGAGGAAGAGTGATGGGAGGAAGAGGAAGAGTGATGGGAGGAACAGGAAGAGTGATGGGAGGAAGAGGAAGAGTGCAGGGAGGAAGAGGAAGAGTGCAGTGAGGAAGAGGAAGAGTGCATGGAGGAAGAGGAAGAGTGATGGGAGGAAGAGGAAGAGTGCAGTGAGGAAGAGGAAGAGTGCATGGAGGAAGAGGAAGAGTGATGGGAGGAAGAGGAAGAGTGATGGGAGGAAGAGGAACAGTGATGGGAGAAAGAGAAAGAGTGCAGGGAGGAAGAGGAAGAGTGCAGTGAGGAAGAGGAAGAGTGCAGGGAGGAAGAGGAAGAGTGATGGGAGGAAGAGGAAGAGTAATGGGAGGAAGAGGAAGAGTGATGGGGGAAGAGGAAGAGTGCAGGGAGAAAGAGGAAGAGTGATGGGAGGAAGAGGAAGAGTGATGGGAGGAAGAGGAAGAGTGATGGGAGGAAGAGGAAGAGTGATGGGAGGAAGAGGAACAGTGATGGGAGGAAGAGAAAGAGTGCAGGGAGGAAGAGGAAGAGTGCAGTGTGGAAGAGGAAGAGTGCAGGGAGGAAGAGGAAGAGTGATGGGAGGAAGAGGAAGAGTAATGGGAGGAAGAGGAAGAGTGATGGGAGGAAGAGGAAGAGTAATGGGAGGAAGAGGAAGAGTAATGGGGGAAGAGGAAGAGTGCAGGGAGAAAGAGGAAGAGTGATGGGAGGAAGAGGAAGAGTGATGGGAGGAAGAGGAAGAGTGATGGGAGGAAGAGGAAGAGTGCAGGGAGGAAGAGGAAGAGTGCAGGGAGGAAGAGGAAGAGTGATGGGAGGAAGAGGAAGAGTGATGGGAGGAAGAGGAAGAGTGATGGGGGAAGAGGAAGAGTGCAGGGAGAAAGAGGAAGAGTGATGGGAGGAAGAGGAAGAGTGATGGGCGGAAGAGGAAGAGTGATGGGAGGAAGAGGAAGAGTGCAGGGAGGAAGAGGAAGAGCGATGGGAGGAAGAGGAAGAGTGATGGGAGGAAGAGGAAGAATGCAGGGAGGAAGAGGAAGAGTGATGGGAGGAAGAGGAAGAGTGATGGGAGGAAGAGGAAGAGTGATGGGAGGAAGAGGAAGAGTGCAGGGAGGAAGAGGAAGAGTGCAGGGAGGAAGAGGAAGAGTGCAGTGAGGAAGAGGAAGAGTGCATGGAGGAAGAGGAAGAGTGATGGGAGGAAGAGGAAGAGTGATGGGAGGAAGAGGAAGAGTGATGGGAGGAACAGGAAGAGTGATGAGAAGAAGAGGAAGAGTGCAGGGAGGAAGAGGAAGAGTGCAGTGAGGAAGAGGAAGAGTGCATGGAGGAAGAGGAAGAGTGATGGGAGGAAGAGGAAGAGTGCAGTGAGGAAGAGGAAGAGTGCATGGAGGAAGAGGAAGAGTGATGGGAGGAAGAGGAAGAGTGATGGGAGGAACAGGAAGAGTGATGGGAGGAAGAGGAAGAGTGCAGGGAGGAAGAGGAAGAGTGCAGTGAGGAAGAGGAAGAGTGCATGGAGGAAGAGGAAGAGTGATGGGAGGAAGAGGAAGAGTGATGGGAGGAAGAGGAAGAGTGATGGGAGGAAGAGGAAAAGTGATGGGTGGAAGAGGAAGAGTGCAGGGAGGAAGAGGAAGAGTGATGGGAGGAAGAGGAAGAGTGCAGGGAGGAAGAGGAAGAGTGATGGGAGGATGAGGAAGAGTGACGGGAGGAAGAGGAAGAGTGATGGGAGGAAGAGGTAGAGTGATGGGAGGAAGAGGAAGAGTGATGGGGGGAAGAGGAAGAGTGATTGGAGGAAGAGAAAGAGTGCAGGGAGGAAGAGGAAGAGTGATGGGAGGAAGAGGAAGAGTGATGGGAGGAAGAGAAAGAGTGCAGGGAGGAAGAGGAAGAGTGATGGGAGGAAGAGGAAGAGTGATGGGAGGAAGAGGAAGAGTGATGGGAGGAAGAGGAAGAGTGAAGGGAAAAAGAGGAAGAGTGATGGGAGGAAGAGGAAGAGTGATGGGAGGAAGAGGAAGAGTGATGGGAGGAAGAGAAAGAGTGCAGGGAGGAAGAGGAAGAGTGATGGGAGGAAGAGGAAGAGTGATGGGAGGAAGAGGAAGAGTGATGGGAGGAAGAGGAAGAGTGATGGGAGGAAGAGGAAGAGTTCAGGGACGAAAAGGAAGAGTGATGGGAGGAAGAGGAAGAGTGATGGGAGGAAGATGAAAAAAGCAGGGAGGAAGAGGAAGAGTGATGGGAGGAAGAGGAAGAGTGATGGGAGGAAGAGGAAGAGTTATGAGAGGAAGAAGAAGAGTGATGGGAGGAAGAGGAAGAGTGCAGGGAGGAAGAGGAAGAGTGATGGGAGGAAGAGGAAGAGTGTAGGGAGGAAGAGGAAGAGTGCAGTGAGGAAGAGGAAGAGTGCAGGGAGGAAGAGGAAGAGTGATGGGAGGAAGAGGTAGAGTGATGGGAGGAAGAGGAAGAGTGATGGGGGGAAGAGGAAGAGTGCAGTGAGGAATAGGAAGAGTGATGGAAGGAAGAGGAAGAGTGATGGGGGGAAGAGGAAGAGTGCAGGGAGGAAGAGGAAGAGTGATGGGAGGAAGAGGAACAGTGATGGGAGGAAGAGGAAGAGTGATGGGAGGAAGAGGAACAGTGCAGGGAGGAAGAGGAAGAGTGCAGTGAGGAAGAGGAAGAGTGCAGGGAGGAAGAGGAAGAGTGATGGGAGGAAGAGGAAGAGTGATGGGAGGAAGAGGAAGAGTGCAGATAGAAAGAGGAAGAGTGATGGGAGGAAGAGGAAGAGTGCAGGGAGGAAGAGGAAGAGTGATGGGAGGAAGAGGAAGAGTGATGGGAGGAAGAGGAAGAGTGATGGGAGGAAGAAGAAGAGTGATGGGAGGAAGAGGAAGAGTGATGGGAGGAAGAGGAGGAGTGATGGGAGGAAGAGGAAGAGTGATGGGAGGAAGAGGAAGAGTGATGGGAGGAAGAGGAAGAGTGATGGGAGGAAGAGAAAGAGTGATGGGAGGAAGAGGAAGAGTGATGGGAGGAAGAGGAAGAGTGATGGGAGGAAGAGGAAGAGTGATGGGAGGATGAGGAAGAGTGACGGGAGGAAGAGGAAGAGTGATGGGAGGAAGAGGAAGAGTGATGGGAGGAAAAGGAAGTGTGATGGGAGGAAGAGGAAGAGTGATGGGAGGAAGAGGAAGAGTGATGGGAGGAAGAGGAAGAGTGATGGGAGGAAGAGGAAGAGTGATGGGAGGAAGAGGAAGAGTGCACGGAGGAAGAGGAAGAGTGATGGGAGGAAGATGAAAAGTGCAGGGAGGAAGAGGAAGAGTGATGGGAGGAAGAGGAAGAGTGATGGGAGGAAGAGAAAGAGTGATGGGAGGAAGAGGAAGAGTGAAGGGAGGAAGAGGAAGAGTGCAGGGAGGAAGGGGAAGATTGATGGGAGGAAGATGAAGAGTGATGGGAGGAACAGGAAGAGTGATGGGAGGAAGAGGAAGAGTGCAGGGAGGAAGAGGAAGAATGATGGGAGGAAGAGGAAGAGTGATGGGAGGAAGAGGAAGAATGATGGGAGGAAGATGAAGAGTGCAGGGAGGAAGAGGAAGAGTGCAGTGAGGAAGAGGAAGAGTGAAGGGAAGAAGAGGAAGAGTGATGGGAGGAAGAGGAAGAGTGATGGGAGGAAGAGGAAGAGTGATGGGAGGAAGAGAAAGAGTGATGGGAGGAAGAGGAAGAGTGATGGGAGGAAGAGGAAGAGTGATGGGAGGAAGAGGAAGAGTGATAGGAGGAAGAGGAGGAGTGATGGGAGGACGAGGAAGAGTGATGGGAGGAAGAGGAAGAGTGATGGGAGGAAGAGGAAGAGTGATGGGAGGAAGAGAAAGAGTGCAGGGAGGAAGAGGAAGAGGGCAGGGAGGAAGAGGAACAGTGATGGGAGGAAGAGGAACAGTGCAGGGAGGAAGAGGAAGAGTGCAGTGAGGAAGAGGAAGAGTGCAGGGAGGAAGAGGAAGAGTGATGGGAGGAAGATGAAGAGTGATGGGAGGAAGAGGAAGAGTGCAGGGAGAAAGAGGAAGAGTGATGGGAGGAAGAGGAAGAGTGAAGGGAGGAAGAGGAAGAGTGATGGGAGGATGAGGAAGAGTGACGGGAGGAAGAGGAAGAGTGATGGGAGGAAGATGAAGAGTGATGGGAGGAAAAGGAAGTGTGATGGGAGGAAGAGGAAGAGTGATGGGAGGAAGAGGAAGAGTGATGGGAGGAAGAGGAAGAGTGATGGGAGGAAGAGGAAGAGTGCACGGAGGAAGAGGAAGAGTGATGGGAGGAAGATGAAAAGTGCAGGGAGGAAGAGGAAGAGTGATGGGAGGAAGAGGAAGAGTGATGGGAGGAAGAGAAAGAGTGATGGGAGGAAGAGGAAGAGTGAAGGGAGGAAAAGGAAGAGCGCAGGGAGGAAGAGGAAGATTGATGGGAGGAAGATGAAGAGTGATGGGAGGAACAGGAAGAGTGATGGGAGGAAGAGGAAGAGTGCAGGGAGGAAGAGGAAGAGTGCAGTGAGGAAGAGGAAGAGTGAAGGGAAGAAGAGGAAGAGTGATGGGAGGAAGAGGAAGAATGATGGGAGGAAGAGGAAGAGTGATGGGAGGAAGAGGAAGAATGATGGGAGGAAGAGGAAGAGTGCAGGGAGGAAGAGGAAGAGTGCAGTGAGGAAGAGGAAGAGTGAAGGGAAGAAGAGGAAGAGTGATGGGAGGAAGAGGAAGAGTGATGGGAGGAAGAGGAAGAGTGATGGGAGGAAGAGAAAGAATGATGGGAGGAAGAGGAAGAGTGATGGAAGAGAAGAATGGGAGGAAGAATGATGGGAGGAAGATGAAGAGTGCAGGGTGGCAGAGGAAGAGTGCAGTGAGGAAGAGGAAGAGTGAAGGGAAGAAGAGGAAGAGTGATGGGAGGAAGAGGAAGAGTGATGGGAGGAAGAGGAAGAGTGATGGGAGGAAGAGAAAGAGTGATGGGAGGAAGAGGAAGAGTGATGGGAGGAAGAGGAAGAGTGATGGGAGGAAGAGGAAGAGTGATAGGAGGAAGAGGAAGAGTGATGGGAGGAAGAGGAAGAGTGCAGGGAGGAAGAGGAAGAGTGATGGGAGGAAGAGGAAGAGTGATTGGAGGAAGAGGAAGAGTGATGGAAGGAAGAGGAAGAGTGCAGGGAGGAAGAGTGATGGGAGGAAGAGGAAGAGTGCAGGGAGGAAGATGAAGAGTGATGGGAGGAAGAGGAAGAGTGCAGGGACGAAGAGGAAGAGTGATGGGAGGAAGAGGAAGGGTGATGGGGGAAGAGGAAGAGTGATGGGAGGAACAGGAAGAGCGCAGGGAGGAAGAGGAAGAGTGCAGTGAGGAAGAGGAAGAGTGCAGGGAGGAAGAGGAAGAGTGATGGGAGGAACAGGAAGAGTGATGGGAGGAAGAGGAAGAGTGATGGGAGGAAGAGGAAGAGTGATGAAAGGAAGAGGAAGAGTTATGGGAGGAAGAGGAAGAGTGATGGGAGGAAGAGGAAGAGTGATGGGAGGAAGAGGAAGAGTGATGGAAGGAAGAGGAAGAGTGATGGGAGAAAGAGAAAGAGTGCAGGGAGGAAGAGGAAGAGTGATGGGAGGAAGAGGAAGAGTGATGGGAGGAAGAAGAAGAGTGTAGGGAGGAATAGGAAGAGTGATGGGAGGAACAGGAAGAGTGATGGGAGGAAGAGGAAGAGTGATGGGAGGAAGAGGAAGAGTGATGAAAGGAAGAGGAAGAGTGATGGGAGGAAGAGGAAGAGTGATGGGAGGAAGAGGAAGAGTGATGGGAGGAAGAAGAAGAGTGTAGGGAGGAATAGGAAGAGTGATGGGAGGAACAGGAAGAGTGATGGGAGGAAGAGGAAGAGTGATGGGAGGAAGAGGAAGAGTGATGAAAGGAAGAGGAAGAGTGATGGGAGGAAGAGGAAGAGTGATGGGAGGAACAGGAAGAGTGATGGGAGGAAGAAGAAGAGTGCAGGGAGGAAGAGGAAGAGTGATGGGAGGAAGAGGAAGAGTGATGGGAGGAAGAGGAAGAGTGATGGGAGGAAGAGGAAGAGTGATGAAAGGAAGAGGAAGAGTGATGGGAGGAAGAGGAAGAGTGATGGGAGGAAGAGGAAGAGTGATGGGAGAAAGAGGAAGAGTGAAGGGAGGAAGAGGAAGAGTGATGGGAGGAAGAGGAAGAGTGATGGGAGGAAGAAGAAGAGTGTAGGGAGGAATAGGAAGAGTGATGGGAGGAAGAGTGATGGGAGGAAGAGGAAGAGTGCAGGGAGGAAGAGGAAGAGTGATGAGAGGAAGAGGAAGAGTGATGGGAGGAAGAGGAAGAGTGCAGGGAGGAAGAGGAAGAGTGATGGGAGGAAGAGGAAGAGTGCAGGGAGGAAGAGGAAGAGTGCACGGAGGAAGAGGAAGAGTGATGGGAAGAAGAGGAAGAGTGCAGGGAGGAAAAGGAAGAGTGCAGGGAGGAAGAGGAAGAGTGCAGGGAGGAAGAGGAAAAGTGCAGGGAGGAAGAGGAAGAGTGCAGGGAGGAAGAGGAAGAGTGCAGGAAGGAAGGGGAGGGTGAAAGAAGTGGTAAACGAAGACGAGACGAAAGGGAGGAAAAAGAATTGGTAAGACAGTAAGTGAATGTATCTTCTCTCAACGAGGTGTTCAACCTTAACATTCTAACACTTCCAGTTTCCTCTACCTTAACATTCTAACACTTCCAGTTTCCTCAACCTTAACATTCTAACACTTCCAGTTTGTTCAACTTTAACATTCTAACACTTCCAGTTTCCTCAACCTTAACATTCTAACACTTCCAGTTTGTTCAACTTTAACATTCTAACACTTCCAGTTTCCTCAACCTTAACATTCTAACACTTCCAGTTTGTTCAACCTTAACATTGTAACACTTCCAGTTTGTTCAACCTTAACATTCTAACACTTCCAGTTTCTTCAACCTTAACATTTTAACACTTCCAGTTTCCTCAACCTTAACATTCTAACACTTCCAGTTTCCTCAACCTTAACATTCTAACACTTCCAGTTTGCTCAACCTTAAAATTCTAACACTTCCAGTTTCCTCAACCTTAACATTCTAACACTTCCAGTTTGCCTAACCTTAACATTCTAACACTTCCAATTTCCTCAACCTTAGCATTCTAACACTTCCAGTTTGTTCAACCTTAACATTCTAACACTTCCAGTTTCCTCAACCTTAACATTCTAACACTTCCAATTTGCTCAACCTTAACATTCTAACACTTCCAGTTTGTTCAACCTTAGCATTCTAACACTTCCAGTTTGTTCAACCTTAACATTCTAACACTTCCAGTTTGCTCAACCTTAACATTCTTACACTTCCAGTTTGTTCAACCTTAACATTTTAACACTTCCAGTTTGTTCAACCTTAACATTCTAACACTTCCAGTTTGCTCAAGCTTAACATTCTAACACTTCCAGTTTCCTCAACCTTATCATTCTAACATTTCCAGTTTGCTCAACCTTGACTTTCCAGCACTTCCAGTTTCCTCAACCTTAACATTCTAACACTTCCAGTTTGTTCAAACTTAACATTCTAACACTTCCAGTTTCCTCAACCTTAACATTCTAACACTTCCAGTTTTCTCAAACTTAACATTCTAACACTTCCAGTTTGCTCAACCTTAACATTCTAACACTTCCAGTTTCCTCAACCTTAACATTCTAACACATCCAGTTTGCTCAACCTTAAAATTCTAACACTTCCAGTTTCCTCAACCTTAACATATTAACACTTCCAGTTTGCTTAACCTTAACATTCTAACACTTCCAATTTCCTCAAACTTAGCATTCTAACACTTCCAGTTTGTTCAACCTTAACATTCTAACACTTCCAGTTTCCTCAACCTTATCATTTTAACACTTCCAGTTTGCTCAAGCTTAAGATTCTAACACTTCCAGTTTGTTCAGCCTTAACATTCTAACACTTCCAGTTTGTTCAACCTTAACATTCTAACACTTCCAGTTTGCTCAACCTTAACATTCTAACACTTCCAGTTTGTTCAACCTTAACATTCTAACACTTCCAGTTTGTTCAACCTTAACATTCTAACACTTCCAGTTTGTTCAACCTTAACATTCTAACACTTCCAGTTTGCTCAAGCTTAACATTCTAACACTTCCAGTTTCCTTAACCTTATCATTCTAACATTTCCAGTTTGCTCAACCTTAACTTTCCAGCACTTCCAGTTTCCTCAACCTTAACATTCTAACACTTCCAGTTTGTTCAAACTTAACATTCTAACACTTCCAGTTTCCTCAACCTTAACATTCTAACACTTCCAGTTTTCTCAAACTTAACATTCTAACACTTCTAGTTTGTTCAAACTTAACATTCTAACACTTCCGGTTTACTCAACCTTAAAATTCTAACACTTCCAGTTTCCTCAACCTTAACATTCTAACACTTCCAGTTTGCTTAACCTTAACATTCTAACACTTCCTATTTCCTCAACCTTAGCATTCTAACACTTCCAGTTTGTTCAACCTTAACATTCTAACACTTCCAGTTTCCTCAACCTTAACATTCTAACACTTCCAGTTTGCTCAACCTTAACATTCTAACACTTCCAGTTTCCTCAACCTTAACATTCTAACACTTCCAGTTTTCTCAAACTTAACATTCTAACACTTCCAGTTTACTCACCCTTAACATTCTAACACTTCCAGTTTCCTCAACCTTAACATTCTAACACTTCCAGTTGCCTCAACCTTAACATTCTAACACTTCTAGTTTGTTCAAACTTAACATTCTAACACTTCCAGTTTACTCAACCTTAAAATTCTAACACTTCCAGTTTCCTCAACCTTAACATTCTAACACTTCCAGTTTGCTTAACCTTAACATTCTAACACTTCCAATTTCCTCAACCTTAGCATTCTAACACTTCCAGTTTGTTCAACCTTAACATTCTAACACTTCCAGTTTCCTCAACCTTAACATTCTAACACTTCCAGTTTGCTCAACCTTAACATTCTAACACTTCCAGTTTGCTCAACCTTAACATTCTAACACTTCCAGTTTGTTCAACCTTAACATTCTAACACTTCCAGTTTGTTCAACCTTAACATTCTAACACTTCCAGTTTTCTCAACCTTAACATTCTAACACTTCCAGTTTGTTGAACCTTAACATTCTAACACTTCCAGTTTGCTCAACCATAACATTCTAACACTTCCAGTTTGCTCAAGCTTAACTTTCTAACACTTCCAGTTTCCTCAACCTTATTCTAACATTTCCAGTTTGCTCAACCTTAACTTTCCAGCACTTCCAGTTTCCTCAACCTTAACATTCTAACACTTCCAGTTTGTTCAAACTTAACATTCTAACACTTCCAGTTTCCTCAACCGTAACATTCTAACACTTCCAGTTTTCTCAAACTTAACAGGACCGAAACGTTTTCTAATAAATATGTTGTAGTGTTTGCTTACGTGTCTTTCTAAACCAACTTGTCGGCATTTATTACCAAGGTTTATTCCATGTATAGAGCTGTAAAATAACTTTTGGACTTCTGTTACTTATACTTCTTGAGATAAATCCAAGTAATCTGTTGGCCTTGTTGCGCACACTAAGGCACTGCTGTCTTGGCTTTAGATTTCTGCTTACCATGACTCCCAAGTCTTTTTCACATTCTGTATGACCAAGCTCTACTTCACCTAGATTATAGCTTCGAGGGTTATTTTCATTACCAAGGGCAAGTACCTTACACTTATCCACATTAAACTTCATCTGCCATTTTTCAGACCAAGACATTAATTTGTTCAAATCGTCCTGGAGTTCATTGATATCCTCCTCAGAGTGAATTATACGGCCTATCTTTGTATCATCAGCAAACTTACTCATGTCACTAGTAATCCCTTCTTCAAGGTCATTAATGTAAATTATGAACAGGAGAGGGCCTAAAACTGATCCTTGTGGAACGCCACTAGTGACTAATCCCCATTCAGATTTCACTCCATTAATGGTAACTCGCTGCTTTCTATTGGTAAGCCATGCCTCAATCCATGCTAGAATTTTACCTCCTATACCATGAGCTGCCACTTTTCTTAAGAGTCTCTTGTGAGGTACTCTGTCGAAGGCTTTACTAAAATCCAAATAAACAATATCATATTCCTTATCACTGTCAACTGCCTCAAATGTTCTATTGAAGAACGTCAGTAAGTTTGTCAGGCAGGAACGACCTCTCGTGAATTCATGCTGAGATTTATTTATCAAGTTATGCTCTTCAAGGTGACTTCTGATAATGTCAGCTATAATTGATTCTAATAACTTGCCCACTATAGATGTCAGGCTTATTGGACGGTAATTTGAAGAAGTGGACTTATCCCCTGATTTGAATATAGGAACCACATTAGCCATCTTCCACAACTCTGGCACAACACTGGTAAGGATGGACGCATTGAATACACTCGTTAATGGCTGACTAAGCTCCATCTTGCATTCCTTAAGTACCCTTGAAAACAACTCATCGGGTCCCGGGGACTTATTTTATTTCAGTTTGTCTATATGTTTAATAACCATGTCCCTCGTGACAGTAATATTAGTTAACTTAAATTCATCAGGAACTAAATAATTGTTAATTACTGGAATCTCATTTACAGCTTCCTGTGTAAAAACTGACAAAAAATAGTCATTAAAAAAGGAACACATTTCCAATTCATTATCCGTCAGCTGTCCATTCCCAGATTTCAGAGGTCCTACTTTTTCCTTCACCTTCGTCCTATACACTTGAAAGAACCCTTTTGGATTAGTCTTTGATTCATTAGCAACTCTAATTTCATAGTCACGTTTAACCTTTCTAATCGCCTTTTTTACTTCTCTTTTAAGCTGAACATATTGGTCAGTAAGGTTAACCTCTCCTCTTCTGATGCGCCTATAAATTCCCCTTTTCTCCCCTAATAGATGCTTTAGCCTCCTGTTAACCCATTTGGGATCGTTATTATTAGACCTAATTTCTCTCTGGAGAATGTATATACTCTGGGCACTGTGTACATTATTAAGAAAACAATCATAAAAGCAGATCCCTTCATATTCATAAGTATGATTATCGTCAATAAAATCATTAGCTAGATAACCCCAATCAAGATTAGACAGATGTTTCCTAAGTCCATTATAATCGGCAGAACGAAAATCAGGGATTTTTACTGTATTATCATTATTCTTGCATTCCCAATTAATGCTAAAAGTGATGGATTTGTGATCACTTGCGCCAAGCTCTTCAGTGATCTCCAGATTATTCACGAGTGTTTCCTTATTTGACAAGACTAGGTCTAGCAAATTATTACCCCTGGTAGGCTCAGTTACGCTCTGTTTCAGAAAACAGTCCTGAACTGTCAAAGAATTCCAGTCAATTTGACTAAAGTTAAAGTCCCCTACTATGACTATGTTACTGTGTCCAGAAGCCCTAACAATTTCGTCCCAAAGAAGTCTCCCTCTATCGTGATCCAAGCCTGGAGGACGGTATATTACACCTAGAATTAGTTTTTCTTGACCCTCCACGAACTCTACCCAAACAGACTCTGTTACTGCTCCATCTATTTTTATACCTGCTTTTATGCAACAATTAATATTTTCTCGAACATACAATGCAACTCCTCCCCCCTTCCCATTACATCTATCCACATAGAACAACTTAAATCCCTGAATATTACACTCAGCAGTCATATCCCGACTCTTTAAATCATACCACGTTTCAGTTAATGCAATGATATCAAAGTTCCCAGCACATGCTACCAAACGTAGTTCATTAATTTTATTTCTTGCACTTAGACTGTTAGCATAAAATACAATCATATGTTTTTTCTTCTGCACATTTGTCCTATTCATCTTTGTTTTTACACAATTTCTGAAATTATCATTACCCAGAGTTACTCCATGACAGTTACTATTAAGATTCTTAATATCAGAGCATAAGTCAATATATCCATACTCATTATTAATCATTTCTAAACCCATACCTCTAACTAATCCTAGTTTAAAGTCCTAACAACCCCCTCAACTGAGTTAGCAAGATAACCCACACCTGCCCTGGATAAGTGAACCCCATCCCTGGCATACATGTCATTTCGGCCATAGAAGTTGTCCCAGTTGTCAATGAATGGTACTGCATTATCCTTACAGTGTTTATCCAGCCAACAATTAATACCAATTGCTCTGGACAACCATTCATTACCAACACCTCTTCTTGGCAAAATGCCACACATAACAGGGCGCCCCCCCCCTTCTTCCTAATTATGTCTATAGCTGTCCTGAACTTTCTAACTAAATCCTCACTTCTACGCTTGCCAACATCATTGCCTCCAGCACTGAGGCAAATAATAGGATTGATCCCATTACCGTTCATGATGTTGTCAAGCCGGCTAACAATGTCCTCCATCCCAGCCCCAGGAAAGCATACCCTTTGTCTCCTACTCCTGTCCTTCAAGCAGAATGCCCTATCCATGTATCTAACCTGGCTATCCCCAACAACAACAATATTCTTACCCTCCTTGTTATCGTTCGTCGTGACGATCCCAGTAGTCGACTCACATTCGTCGGGTAGCACCGAGAATGCGTTGGAGGTTTCCACAGGAGTTTCCACAGCAGTCTCTTTCTTCTTCATCGTTTCTGGCTTTCCATTCCATTTGAAACTACCCAAAGTTCTAGCCTCAATAACCCAACTAGGTAGACTGTTCCACTCATCAACTACCCTATTTCCAAACCGATACTTTCCTATGTCCTTTCTAAATCTAAACTTATCTAATTGAGACACATGTGCAACATCTGGGTATCTTTATTGTAGACTTTTCGCCATCCAGTGGCTTTATCAATACAAATTCCAGGACATAACTTGAAGACAGGAGAACTATGAGGTAATCAGTCCTTCAACCTAGCAGTAGGTGCGAAGAGCACCATAGTCGTGGAGATTCTCCACGACTATGGTGCTCTTCGCACCTACTGCTAGGTTGAGGGACTGATTACCTTATCTTCTGTACATAGTTCTCCTGTCTTCAAGTTATGTCCTGGAATTTGTATTGATAAAGCCACTGGATGGCGAAAAGTCTACAATAAAGATACCCAGATGTTGCACATGTGTCTCAATTTCATCTTGTCGGTATTGTATATCATTCTTGTATAAACTTATCTAATTTAAATCCATTACTGCGGGTTCTCTCTTGGAGAGATATCCTCAAGACCTTATTAATATCTCCCATATTAATACCTATCTTCCACTTATACTCTTCGATCAGGTCTCCCCCTCATTCTTCGTCTAACAAGTGAATGGAACTCAAGAGTCTTCAATCTTTCTTCATAAGGAAGATTTCTAATGCTATGTATTAATTTAGTCATCCTACGCTGAATGTTTTCTAACGAATTTATGTCCATTCTGTAATATGGAGACCAGAATTGAGCTGCATAATCTAGGTGAGGCCTTACTAATGATGTATAAAGCTGCAGTATGACCTCTGGACTTCTGTTGCTTACACTTCTTGATATAAATCTCAGTAATCTATTTGCCTTATTATGTACGCTTAGGCATTGCTGTCTTGGTTTTAGGTTGCTGCTCACCATAACCCCCAAGTCCTTTTCGCTATCTGTATGGCTAAGTTCTACATCATTTAACTTATAAGTACTAGAGTTATGGACACTCCCGAGCTTCGGAACCTTGCATTTATCTACACTGAACTGCATCTGCCAGTTTTCTGACCAAGAATAGAGTTTGTTTAAATCCTCCTGAAGTTCCATAACACCTACATTTGAATCAGTTATCCTACCTATCTTTGTGTCATCGGTGAATTTGCTCATATCACTAGTAATTCCCTCATCAATATCATTTATATATATTATAAACAACAACGGGCCCAAGACTGATCCCTGTAGAACGCCACTTGTTACAGATCCCCACTCGGATTAAACCCCATTTATGGACACTCTGCTTCATGTCTGTGAGCCATGACTCGATGCACGAGAGCACCTTTTATCCCAATGCCATGAGCTTCCACTTTCTTTAACAGTCTTTGGTGCGGAACTCTATCAAGAGCCTTACTAAAATCTAAGTAAATAATATCAAATTCTTTATCGTGGTCAACAGCCTCAAAAGCTTTTCTGAAGAAAGTTAATAAATTAGTTAGACAAGACCGGCCTCTTGTGAATCCATGCTGAGAATCATTAATCAAACTATGCTTATCGAGATGGCTTCTTATAATCTCAGCTATAATTGACTCTAGTAATTTGCCTACAATTGAGGTCAGGCTTATTGGGCGGTAATTTGACGGTAACGACTTGTCCCCTGTTTTAAAAATAGAAATTACATTAGCCATCTTCCACATATCAGACACTACACCTGTTTGAAGAGATAAATTAAAAATATTAGTTAATGGTTCACAGAGTTCCATTTTGCATTCCTTAAGAACCCTTGAAAAAACCTCATCAGGACCCGGTGACTTATTTTGCTTCAGTCGGTCTATTTGTTTCATAACCATTTCACTAGTGACTGTGATGTTACATAATTTATCATCTTCTAGCCCACTATAAAAATTAATTACTGGGATATTGTTAGTGTCTTCCTGTGTAAAAACCGAGTTAAAATAATTATTTAAAATCGAGTACATTTCATTCTCTTTGTCAGTAAGATGCCCATAGTTATTTTTAAGGGGACCTATCTTATCTCTAACTTTTGTTCTATAGACCTGGAAAAAACTTTTTGGATTAGTTTTCGAATCCTTAGCAACTTTAATTTCATAGTCTCTTTTAGCTTTTCTTATCCCCTTTTTAACGTCTCTCTAAATGTCAATATACTGATTCATAAGGTAACCCTCACCTCTTTTGATACGTCTATAAATTCCCTCTTATGCCCTAGTAGATATTTCAGCCTATTATTCATCCATTTTGGGTCATATCTATTTGATCTTATTTCTTTATACGGGATAAACGTTCTTTGAGCAGCATGTATAGTGTTCAGAAAACTGTCATATTGATAGCTCTCTTCGTTACCCCAGTCAACAGATGACAAGTGTTCTATAAGCCCATCGTAATCTGCCAAGCGAAAATCTGGGACTGTTACTGAGTTATCCCTACTATCGTACTTCCATTCAATGCTAAATGTAATTGATTTGTGGTCGCTAGCACCCAGTTCCTCTGAAATTTCTAAATTATTAACAAGGGATTCATTGTTTGCCAGAACTAAGTCAAGCAGGTTATTACCCCTTGTAGGTTCTGTCACAAACTGCTCCAGAAAACAATCCTGAACTACTTCTAAGAAGTCGTGTGATTCTAAATTCCCAGTCAAGAAATTCCAATCAATATGACTAAAGTTAAAGTCTCCTAGAATTACTACATTATCGTGCCTTGTGGCCTTAACAATTTCCTCCCATAGTAGTCTCCCTTGGTCCCTATCTAAGTTTGGGGGACGGTATATCACTCCTAAAATCAGTTTTTCATGCCCCTCTGAAAATTCTATTCAAACAGACTCTGTATGTGTTACTTCAGACTTAATACCCGTTTTTATGCAACAGTTCACGCGATCTCGGACATACAATGCCACCCCACCCCCCCTCCCAATACTTCTATCTACTTGGAACAATTTAAAACCCTGAATGTGACATTCCGCAGGCATGTCCCGACTTTTTTAATTAAACCACGTCTCAGTTAAGGCAAATATATCAATGTTACCTACACTAGCAACTAATCTCAACTCGTCCATCTTATTCCTAGCACTACGGCAATTAGCAAAATACACATTGAAAGACTCTCCCTTCTCTTTACCCTTCCTGCTCATTTCTGTTTTTCTACTAAACCCGTTACTGTCCTTATCATCTAGTGTCACTGGCTTTTCAATAACTACCTCGTTCTGCTTATTACTAGTTCCCCTAGAACTCATAATAATACTACACTGGGACTTCACCGCTTTCCTGCCAAAACCCATACCACTAACTATTCCTAGTTTAAAGTCCTAACAGCTCCCTCCACTGCAGTTGCCAGTGCCCCTTGGGTAGCATTGAAAATTAGGTTGGGGAAATGTTTTGTTAGTGGGATGGATTGTAAAGGACCTGAATAGTATGGGCCAACAGACCTGCTGCAGTGATCCTCCTTTCTTATGTTCTTATGTTTCTTCAATATAGATTCCCATATGTTGCATAAGTGTCTCAATTCTTTCCTTGGGTACAATTGAAAATTGAGTTGGGCAAATATTCTGTTAGTGGGGTGGATTGTGAAGGACCTGCCTAGTATGGGCCAACAGGCCTGCTGCCGTGTTCCTCCGTTCTTATGTTCTTATGACTAATATAGTAGAGAACGATTACTGTAGGACCCCCTACAATTGTAATAATTACTGGCCATAGTGTTACAGGTAAGTCTATGATGGACCCGAGTTACCAGCTCGAAAAGACACGTAATTAAGTCCAATGTCGAGGACTGAGTTAAGATTGAGCTGAGTAATAAGTGTGGTTAAATGCAGGTATGTATTACCTTGTGTATGGGACTCATCCTATTGTTCTAACCCAGAGAGAAGTTGACCCGGGTCTACACCATTTTCTCTACCAATCAGACTTCCTTCTGTCTGCCTACGTCACATGACCAAGTCAAGTGCGTATGTTGTCACTGAGCTCACGCACTTGCCTTGACGTCGCCATCCTGACAGCCCCCAGTAATTACCCCCATCAAGCATCCTTGTTTAATGTCCCGAAGGCTTATCATCAAAACAGTTTTATATATGTATCATTAAAACAATATAAATAGTCTTATAAGGTCTTAAAGCAATATAAATAGTCTTTTAAGGTAGTAGGTTGGTAGACAGCAACCACACAGGGAAGTGCTACCGTCCTGCCAGATGACTGTGAAACAGATACCTGTAACTGTTTTACATGATGGTAGGATTGCTGGTGTCTTTTTCTGTCTCATAAACACGCTAGATAACAGGGATATCTTGCTACACCTACTTACACTTTGGTCACACTTCACAGACATGCACATGCATATATATATATACTTACATCTAGGTTTTTTTCATTTTTCTAAATAGCTCTTGTTCTTCTTTATTTCTTCTATTGTCCATGGGGAAGTGGAAAAGAATCTTTCCTCCGTAAGCCATGCGTGTCGTATGAGGCGACTAAAATGCCGGGAGCAATGGGCTAGTAACCCCTTCTCCTGTAAACATTTACTAAAAAAGAGAAGAAGAAAAACTTTATAAAACTGGGATGCTTGAATGTGCGTGGATGTAGTGCAGATGACAAGAAACAGATGATTGTTGATGTTATGAATGAAAAGAAGTTGGATGTCCTGGCCCTAAGCGAAACAAAGCTGAAGGGGGTAGGTGAGTTTCGGTGGGGAGAAATGAATGGGATTAAATCTGGAGTGTCTGAGAGAATTAGATCTAAGGAAGCGGTAGCAATAATGTTGAAGGATCAATTATGGAAGGAGAAAAGAGAATATGAATGTGTAAATTCAAGGATTATGTGGATTAAAGTAAAGGCTGGATGCGAACGTGAGTCATAATAAGCGTGTATGCACCTTTAGAAGAGAGGAATGTAGAGGAGAGAGAGAGATTTTGGGAAATGTTAAGTGAATGTATAGGAACCTTTGAACCAAGTGAAAGAGCAATTGTGGTAGGGGACCTGAATGCTAAAGTAGGAGAAACTTTTAGAGAGGGTGTGGTAGGTAAGTTTGGGGTGCCAGGAGTAAATGAAAATGGAAGCCCTTTGATTGAACTTTGTATAGAAAGGGGTTTAGTTATAGGTAATACATATTTTAAGAAAAAACAGGATAAATAATTATACAAGATATGATGTAGGGTGAAATGACAGTAGTTTGTTGGATTATGTATTGGTAGATAGAAGACTGTTGAGTAGACTTCAGGATGTACATGTTTATAGAGGGGCCACAGATATATCAGATCACTTTTTAGTTGTAGCTACACTGAGAGTAAAAGGTAGATGGGATACAAGGAGAATAGAAGCATCAGGGAAGAGAGAAGAGAAGGTTCATAAACTAAAAGAGGAGGCACTTAGGGTAAGATATAAACAGCTATTGGAGGATAGATGGGTTAATGAGAGTATAGGCAATGGGGTCGAAGAGGTATGAGGTAGGTTTAAAAATGTAGTGTTAGAGTGTTCAGCAGAAGTTTGTGGTTACAGGAAAGTGGGTGCGGGAGGGAAGAGGAGCGATTGATGGAATGATGATGTAAAGAGAATAGTAAGGGAGAAAAAGTTAGCATATGAGAAGTTTTTGCAAAGTAGAAGTGATGCAAGGAGGGAAGAGTATATGGAGAAAAAGAGAGAGGTTAAGAAAGTGGTGAAGCAATGTAAAAAGAGAGCAAATGAGAGAGTGGGTGAGATGTTATCAACAAATTTTGTTGAAAATAAGAAAAAGTTTTGGAGTGAGATTAACAAGTTAAGGAAGCCTAGAGAACAAATGGATTTGTCAGTTAAAAATAAGAGAGGAGAGTTATTAAATGGAGAGTTAGAGGTATTGGGAAGATGGAGGGAACATTTTGAGGAATTGTTGAATGTTGATGAAGATAGGGAAGCTGTGATTTCGTGTATAGGGCAAGGAGGAATAACATCTTGTAGGAGTGAGGAAGAGCCAGTTGTGAGTGTGGGGGAAGTTCGTGAGGCAGTAGGTAAAATGAAAGGGGGTAAAGCAGCTGGGATTGATGGGATAAAGATAAAAATGTTAAAAGCAGGTGGGGATATAGTTTTGGAGTGGTTGGTATGGAAGAGGGTAAGGTACCTCGGGATTGGCAGAGAGTATGCATAGTTCCTTTGTATAAAAGCAAAGGGGACAAAAGAGAGTGCAAAAATTATAGGGGGATAAGTCTGTTGAGTATACCTGGTAAAGTGTATGGTAGAGTTATTATTGAAAGAATTAAGAGTAAGATGGAGAATAGGATAGCAGATGATCAAGGAGGCTTTAGGAAATGTAGGGGGTGTGTGGACCAGGTGTTTACAGTGAAACATGTAAGTGAACAGTCTTCAGATAAGACTAAAGAGGTTTTTGTGGCATTTATGGATTTGGAAAAGGTGTATGACAGGGTGGATAGGGGCTCAATGTGGCAGATGTTGCAGGTGTATGGTATAGGAGGTAGATTACTGAGAGCAGTGAAGAGTTTTTACGAGGATAGTGAGGCTCAAGTTAGAGTGTGTAGGAAAGAGGGAGATTATTTCCCAGTAAAAGTAGGCCTTAGACAAGGATGTGTGATGTCACCGTGGTTGTTTAATATATTTATAGATGGGGTAGTAAGAGAAGTAAATGAGAGGGTCTTGGCAAGAGGCGTTGAGTTAAAAGATAAAGAATCACACATAAAGTGGGAGTTGTCACAGTTGCTCTTTGCTGATGACACTCTGCTCTTGGGAGATTCTGAAGAAAAGTTGCAGAGGTTGGTGGATGAATTTGGTACGGTGTGCAAAAGAAGAAAATTAAAAGTGAATACAGGAAAGAGTAAGGTTATGAGGATAACAAAAATATTAGGTGATGAAAGATTGGATATCAGATTGGAGGGAGAGAGTATGGAGGAGGTGAATGTATTCAGATATTTGGGAGTGGTCGTGTCAGCGGATGGGTCTATAAAAGATGAGGTGAATCATAGAATTGATGAGGGGTGCACTTAGGAGTCTGTGGAGACAATGAACTTTGTCCTTGGAGGCAAAGAGGGGAATGTATGAGAGTATAGTTTTACCAACACTCTTATATGGGTGTGAAGCATGGGTGATGAATGTTGCAGTGAGGAGAAGGCTGGAGGCAGTGGAGATGTCATGTCTGAGGGCAATGTGTGGTATGAATATAATGCAGAGAATTCGTAATTTGGAAGTTAGGAGGAGGTGCGGGATTACCAAAACTGTTGTCCAGAGGGCTGAGGAAGGGTTGTTGAGGTGGTTCGGACATGTAGAGAGAATGGAGTGAAACAGAATGACTTCAAGAGCGTATCAGTTTGTAGCGGAAGGAAGGCGGGGTAGGGATCGGCCTAGGAAAGGTTGGAGGGAGGGGGTAAATGAGGTTTTGTGTGCGAGGGGCTTGGACTTCCAGCGGGCATGCGTGAGCGTGTTTGATAGGAGTGAATGGAGACAAATGGTTTTTAATACTTGACGTGTGAGTAAAGTAACATTTATGAAGGAATTCCGGGAAACCGGCAGGCCGGACTTGAGTCCTGGAGATGGGAAATACAGTGGCTGCACTCTGAAGGAGGGGTGTTAATGTTGCAGTTTAAAAACTGTAGTGTACGCTGAGGTCAGTGGTCACCTGCGGTCATACCTGCCTAAGGTCTTGGGAGTTAGAGTGGGCTGTTACCAAGCACCATGGCTTGTTGTAGTGCTTTGGAATCTCAGGTTCAAGTGTTGAAGAAGGAGATTCTACTTCTTCAGGAGGAAAATAGGAGGCTGAAGCTTCGCATAGATGAGTTTGGGAGCGAGTGTGAGAAGGATTTAGCTGGTAAGGAAGGAATGGTCACCAGTAGTGATAGTGGCAGCCGCTTTAAGTGGCAAGTGGTTCACAGTTCAGGAAGGAAGATGAGGAGAGTTAATAGAGAAGATGTGAAGGTAGGAAATCGATTCTCTGTTCTCTAAGACGAGTGTACTTCAGTGGTTAGTGAGGTTGAAGGTACCACTGATTCCCCTGCTAATCAAGGTAAGAATATTTTAGTAGTAGGCGATTCTCAGGTAAGATATATGGACCGTGCATTTTGTAACAGAGACAGAAAAGTCAGACACAGAGTGTGCCTTCCTGGAGCTGGTGTTGGTGACATAGTCAGCAGGTTGGATAATATTATGGCAGATAATGGGAACAAGCCCATTATCTGTCTTAGTGCTGGGGGTAATGACATTGGGAAGAGCAGGAGAGAGGAGGTGCTAGTTAAGTACAGGTCAGCCATAGAAGTAGTTAGGTCTAAGGGAGGGATCCCAGTCATATGTAGCATCTTGCCTAGAAAGGGAGTGGGCAATGAATGGATGTCTCAGGCAAATGGTATAAATTGCTGGCTAGACAGGTACTGCAAGGAACTTGCAATCCCGTTCATTGATAACTGTGAGGGGAAAAGTTCAATAGATAGGTATAGAAGGAATATATATAGTATCAGTAGTTTCACTGCCGGCTTCTAGTTAAGGTAGGGTAAGTCAATCTCCCGTTTTTCCCGCCTTTTCTCCCCCTCCCTGAAATTGATAGTTTGTCTGCCGGCTACTTGTTAAGGTAGGGTCAGTCTAGCTCCCCCTATCCTGTCCCCTCCCTCTTCTCCCCCCCCCCGAAAGGTGACGTGTGGGGCTCTGGTTAAACAGTAAATCACTAGACTCACAGCTCCCAACTCTACTGTAAGTACATGCCTGCCTTGTATTCTAGTGGATTTATTGGTTGAAAGCTTCACTTTTGACCAATAATAAACTTAGTCCTTTCAGTCTTGCTCTAGGTTGATTGTTGTAATAATCACCACGTCTTTTGAATATTGTACACTACCATGAAGAGTGATTATTTAAGCAGTGGGTAACCTGTCTATCTTTCCAGCTTGGATGTCAGAGAGGGTCACCTGGCAATCAATGAGTAGAACAGGAGAAGGACTAACGTCCAGAGACTTCTCCAGGTTGTATTGAAGTACCTGTGCACCTGTTTGAAATTGCAGGACGTAACTCCACAGCATTGCAGCGGTAAAGAACCTGCTTTCCTGTCTTCAGGATAGAATACTCACTGGTATACTGTGAAGAACTAGCCAGTGGATGGTCACCAATACCTGCGACCCCCCCCCCTTATCATCAGCAACGGCTACGGTTTCAACAACAGTGTCACCAACACCAGACACCATTGTAGATATAAGTGTTGAGTTCAAATGTTATTTTATTCATTTCATTTTTCATTTTTCTTTCAAATAGGATATACCTTTCATGTTTTGTTGTTTTATGTTTGATTTAATAAATAGTGTTTATCTTTGTGAATTATTATTTCTTTTTCTATTAATTAATTTTCCTGAGGAGGAGCCAGCCTGAGTAATACTGTCTGAGGTTGTTACAGGGCTGAGTAAGCCTTCACAAGTGGCGACCTTGCCAGGATTAACGCTACTGAATCAAGATTCAACTCCATCTCGAATCTACCATTGGAACTTCAACGCCGCATACCACAGACGGTTACCACCAGCCATGAGTAATCATTCTCTTTGGTAGGACTACAGTACAGGTATTTGAAAAATTTGGTGATTGTTATAGTCTCAATTTATTGTAAGTCAAGTAGGCAGGATATAATATTTAATTCTGCCACCTTTTTGGAGCTTGAAACACTTTGGAGGATTAGACTCTAGGGACCCGAGATTTTCCAGTGACAACTTGTTTCATTGAGCTCTTCATTATATCAAGGGAACTGTCATAGGACACTCTTGATTTGTTGGTGAGAAGATTGGATGGTCAAGGGACCCCATTCTACTTATTGTTTGCTCAGAGCCGGAATAGAACCCTTCGTTTTCGTTAATACATATTGTTTAATTGAAGCAGGGATCGAGCCCTCTGGTTTATTTACAGTTTGAGCAGAGCAGGAATTGAACCCTCCGTTTTCTTTAATAGCCGTTTCATTTCCCCTGATAGTTTAAGTTATTCTTGCAAGCATGGATGAATACCAGTTTTGGATGAATGCTGGAAGTAAGTTAGGAATAACAGGGAAAAATTTAGAATCTTTCATTAGTGCTAAGATCCAGGAAAGACTTGAAAGAGAGAATTGAGAGAGAAGAAAGACAGTTAGAAAGGGAAAGAGAAGAAGAAAAGGAGAGAGAGAGAATAGAAAGAGAAGAGAATAAGGAGAGAGAGAATTGAGAGAGAAATCCGAGAAAGACAGTTAGAAAGAGAGCGAGAAGACCAAAAAGAGCGTGATAGACATGATCGTGAGGAAAGAGCTAGAGTACGTGAAGAACAAGTTAAATTAAGAGAACTTGAGGAAAGAGCAAAGGATAGAGAACACGAGTTAATAGAGAGAAAAGGATCGCGAGCTCGATAAATCTCGCCTTGAATTAGAGAATAAAAAGTTAACTTTTACACAACAACAATTAGAGGAAGGAGTAATTGAACATCATGCAGCTAGTGCACATATTCCAACAACTAATTTACCTCCATTCACAGAGGGGGAAGACATAACTTCATACATTATCAGGTTTGAAAATACCGCTACCCTCTGTGAATGGCCTGCTGACACCTGGGCTACCAGGTTAGGAATGTTATTTTCTGGTACAGCCTTGAATATCTATGCAACTTTGTCACAGGATATCATATGTAATTATAACCTACTAAAGAAGGCAATCCTTAAAGCATATCAAAAAACCACTAATTCTTACAGGAAAGATTTCAGGTATGCCACCTTACAGCCTGGCCAGAACTTTCAACAGTTACAGGTAACACTCTTTCGTTTGTTCGACTTTTGGATAGATAGTTCAGGAATTGATCACAGTTATGAATCTCTAAGAGACTTCATGGTTGCTGACCAGTTCCTGACAGCTCTTCCTCACCAAATACGAACATTCATCAGAGAACGTAACCTGATTAAAGCTGAGGAAGTTGCTGAGGCTGCTGACCTGTATGCTGAGGCTCACAATTCCTATAAAGACCTAAAGGGATCGAACCCTAAGGGCAAGGGTTCATCAGACCTTAAGAAATCAAAGCCTCTAGTGGAAAGTAAAATGACTTCTTTTATTCCTGTTTGTCATTTGTGTGGTGTTAAGGGACATAAACGTCCAGATTGTCCTTCTAAGAAAGTCCAAAAAGTTAATGGACTTAATGTATCTACCATTTTATGAGGCACTGGATGCACATGTATAGTCATTTCTGATAAGCTGTTCCCTAATCTTAAAGAAACTCATTCCTCTGCTATACTTTCAGACTACTTGGGCCGTACGGACACTTTTCCTACCATCCGTTTTTACATTAGGTCTAAATGGTTCACAGGTTGGTCTGAAGCCGTACTAGCTCCCATCACTTCTTGCTCCGTACTAATAGGTAATGTAAAAGGTGCCATTCTTCCTTCTGAGCTTGACCTGTCAGCACCAAAGATGGACATAAGTGTTTCAGATCCTCTTCCTGTAGAGTCAGAGAAGCCGCTCGAAAGTTCAGATGAGACAATGTCTCGTGAGATTCATGTGGGATTAAAAACCAGTGATGCTACTCTAGAAAGCAAGGAAGTAGGATCACAAGTTCACTTGTTAGATGAAAGTGAAGATATCACCTCCGATACCATAAATGTCTTGACTAGGGCTCAGACCAAAGCCCAGGCTTCTCCTACTGTCCATCCTTTGATTTTTCCCTGACTTTAAGCCTTTAGACATATCGAAGGACTCCTTTGTCAAGTTACAACGTAATTGCCCTTCTCTTCAGAATTGCCATAATGCCGCTAAACAAAATCAAGTTATCCAAAGGAAAAACTTTTCATATAAATTTGAATATATAAAAGATATCTTGTACAAGTCAGTATTCAAATTAAATTCAGATGAGACAGACTATTCCATCTTAGTTGTTCCAAGTCAATGCAGAGAGACTGTTCTTAAAATGGCTCATGACCTGCCAGTGGCCGGACATTTCTCGCATCGTAAAACCCTAAATAAAATTAGGGAAACCTATTTTTGGCCTAAAATGTCCTCAGATGTCACTACCTATTGTAGATCATGTAAAGTTTGCCAACTGTCATCCTCCCGAGGTACCAGGCGAGTACCTATGGTCAAAATGCCTATCTTTACGGTACCGTTTGAAAGAGTAGCTATTGACATCGTTGGTCCTTTATCTCCACTTTCATCTGGGGGACATAGATATATATTAACATTAGTTGATTATGCTTTGAGTTTCCCTGAAGCCATACCCTTAAAGACCATAACTACTACAGAGGTGGCTGAAGCCCTTTTGTCCATCTTCTCCAGAGTGGGCATCCCTAGAGAAATTTTGTCTGACCGTGGGACACAATTCACATCTGACTTAATGCAACATCTATACCAACTTCTGGGAGTGTAGCCTCTCTTCACCACACCCTATCATCCCAGCTGTAATGGGAGGATTGAGCGCCAGCATTCGATTCTCAAGTCCATTTTAAGGAAACTTTGCTCCCTTAAACCTAAGGAGTGGGATCGTTACCTACCCTGTGCTTTGTTTGCCATGAGGGAAGTTCCCAGTGACTCTTTGGGGTTTTCACCTTTTGAACTTCTCTATGGTAGACAGGCCAGAGGTCCACTGTCCATCCTTCATGACTTATGGACTAATGAGGAGGTAAATGCTGAGGTTCAGTCTTCTTACCAGTTTCTCCTTGACCTTAGATCCAAACTTGAGGAGACCTCTGACATAGTTTCGAAAAACCTAAGCTTGTCAATGGACCAGTACAAAACCTATTTTGACTCCAAAAGTCAGAGAAGTTTTAACGTAGGGGATGAAGTTCTTGTACTTTTGCCTATCAAGTAGATCATTGAACCTTCAGTATCTTCATATTGTTCACCAGTAGTCATGGTTAAGAAGGAGGATAATTCATATAGACTTGCTATTGACTTCAGAGGCCTTAATGCTATAACTCGGTGGGATGCTGAGCCTATGCCCTTAATAGATAGCGATCTACACAAATTTTATGACGCTTCCTTCTTTTCAGAGATTGATATTGCGCAGGCATATCATCATGTAATGTTAGATCCTTCTTCTAAGCAGTACACCGCTTTTCCTACTCACCAAGGACTGATGCAATATAGAACTATGCCCTTCGGTTTGGTAACTGCCTGTGCTACCTACGTGAAACTGATGAGAAAGGTCTTGGGTAATATGCCAAATGTTTCAGTTTATTTTGATAACATTTACGTAATGACATCTACGTGGGGCGAACATATCCAAACATTAACATCAGTTTTGCGTAGGTTACGCTCACATGGCCTCACTGCCAAGCCGAAGAAATGCTTCCTTGGGTATAACAAGATTAGATATCTTGGACTGATACTTTCTAATAACTCTCTGCAGCCTCTCCCCAGTAAGATCAAAGCTTTATTAGAATTTAAATTCCCAAAAACCAAGAAACTCATGCGTAGCTTTCTTGGTTCTGTAAATTTTTATGCACGGTTTATCCCGAATCTTGCTGATCTTACAGGCATCTTATTGGACTTCCTTAAAAAGTTTGTGAAGGAACCTCTTGAACTTTCCGACGTAGCTCGGGGAAAAGTTTAATGAGATTAAAAGTATCTTTTCGAAAGACGCTATACTTAAGATTCCAGATATTAATAAAACATTTTGTTTGAGAACTGATGCCTCCAATACTGGCTTAGGTGCGGTGCTACTACAATACCATGATGGTACTCCCTTCCCTGTATGCTTCCTAAGCCGGAAACTCCTTCCCGCAGAAACAAGATACTCCACAATAGAAAAGGAATGTTTAGCCCTTGTGTGGGGTATCTCCAAACTTAAATTTTATTTGTTGGGAAAAGAATTCATTTTAGAAACGGACCACAAACCTTTGATATACCTAGAAACTTTTAAGGGAACCAACAGTCGCCTCTTGAGGTGGACATTGGCACTCCAGGCTTTTAAGTTCCATATTGTGTATATCAATGGTTCATCCAATTATTTCTCTGACTGGTTAAGTCGTGACAGTCAGTAGATTTGTTGCCTTACACGACTTCCACATGTTAGAACTTTTTCCTCGCCTATTCTTCTTATACTCCTTGACTATAAGAATTGGCATGGGGGAGTGTGAGGGAAAAGTTCAATAGATAGGTATAGAAGGAATATATATAGCATCAGTAGTTTCACTGCCGGCTTCTAGTTCAGGTAGGGTAAGTCAATCTCCCGTTTTTCCTGCCTTTTCTCCCCCTCCCTGAAATTGATAGTTTGTCTGCCGGCTACTTGTTAAGGTAGGGTCAGTCTAGCTCCCGCTATCCCGTCCCCTCCCTCTTCTCCCCCCCCCCGAAAGGTGACGTGTGGGGCTCTGGTTAAACAGTAAATCACTAGACTCACAGCTCCCAACTCTACTGTAAGTACATGCCTGCCTTGTATTCTAGTGGATTTATTGGTTGAAAGCTTCACTTTTGACCAATAATAAACTTAGTCCTTTTAGTCTTGCTCTAGGTTGATTGTTGTAATAATCACCACGTCTTTTGAATATTGTACACTACCATGAAGAGTGATTATTTAAGCAGTGGGTAACCTGTCTATCTTTCCAGCTTGGATGTCAGAGAGGGTCACCTGGCAATCAACGAGTAGAACAGGAGAAGGACTAATGTCCAGAGACTTCTCCAGGTTGTATTGAAGTACCTGTGCACCTGTATGAAATTGCAGGCCCTAACTCCACAGCATTGCAGCGGTAAAGAACCTGCTTTCCTGTCTTCGGGATAGAATACTCACTGGTATACTGTGAAGAACTAGCCAGTGGATGGTCACCAACACCTGCGACCCCCCCCTTATCAGCAACGGCTACGGTTTCAACAACAGTGTCACCAACACCAGGCACCATTGTAGATATTAGTGTTGAGTTCATATGTTATTTTATTCATTTAATTTTTCATTTTTCTTTCAAATAGGATATACCTTTCATGTTTTGTTGTTTTATGTTTGATTTAATAAATAGTGTTTATCTTTGTGAATTATTATTTCTTTTTCTATTCATTAATTTTCCTGAGGAGGAGCCTGAGTAATACTGTCTGAAGTTGTTACAGGGCTGAGTAAGCCTTCATATTAACTGGGACCTATTCTTTGACAAACGTGATATGTATGCAAAGGATGGGGTTCATCTCTCTGTGGATGAAGTGGTTGCATTAGCCAATTCAATTGAGAGAGTAATTGATGACTTGTCTAGGAATTTAAACTGATAGATTATAGAGGAATGGGTGTTTGTGGGAAACAATCAGGCTGCAGCATTAGGGTTAAAAACAGCAGTTATTACCGGGATACCTCAGGGATATGTTTAAAAGACAATATTCAAAATAAAGTTGCTAGTAATGGCAAATCAATTGATCAACAAACAAAGAGAGGTAGTAGAGGGCAACGAGTGACTAGCTCCCTTAAGGTTTACTATACAAATAGTAGGAGTCTAAGAAATAAGATAGATGAGCTAAAATTTCTTGCAAGTGTAGGTAATATAGATATTATTGGTATAACAGAGACCTGGTTCAACCTGAAAGATAGAGAAATGCCCTCTGAATGCAACATACAGGGTTAAACTATTCCACACTGATAGGGTCAACAGGAAGGGTGGTGGTGTGGCGAAGTATGTCAGAGAAAATTTAAATTGTTGTCTTAGACATGATATAAGATTAGAAACATCGAACACAGAATCTGTTTGGCAACATTTTCTCGAGGGACGTGACAAATTAATTTTGGGTGTGATTTATAGGCCCCCAAACCTTGATAGGGAGTACAGTAAGCTGTTATGGGACGAAATTCATAAGGCATCTAAATATGAAAATTTTGTGATAATGTGAGATTTTAACTTTAGACAAATTGATTGGAACAATATGACAGGAAATCTTGAGTCTAGTGACTTTCTTGATACGGTTCAGGATTGCTTTTTTAGAACAGGTTGTGACAGAACCAACTAGAGGAAACAATCTGCTTGACTTGGTTCTTGCCAACAAAGATTCACTAATTAATAATCTTGAGGTTAATGATGAGCTTGGGGAAAGTGATCACAAATCACTTAGTTTCAATATATCATGGAATTACCCAGATAACTGCAATCAAATCTCTGTCCCAGATTTTCGCTTGGCCGACTTCATGGGACTGAAAAATTACTTGGGTGGGCCAAATTGGGATGTCCTGACTATGGGTCAGGTACGTGATCTTGGTTGCCAATATGACGTTTTTCAGAGCATAGTTCTAGCTGCCCAGACAACGTTTGTTCCGAGTAGGGAAATTAGATCTAACAAAAATGATCCCAAATGGATGAACAATAGATTAAAACATCTCAATTGTCAAAAAAGAGGCATATATAGGCGTATCAAAAGAGGGGATGAGCAGTTAAGAAATCAATATGTTCAATTAAAGAAAGAAATAAAAAAAAAGGAATAAGAAAAGCAACAAGGGATTATGAGGCTAAGGTCGCAAGGGATTCAAAGACTAACCTAAAAGGGTTTTTTCAGGTATACAGAAGTAAGATTAGGGACAAGATGGGCCCACTTAAGAGCAACTCTGGTCAGATCACTGACAGTGATAAAGACATGTGAAATTCTAAATATCTACTTCCCCTCAGTTTTCACCCAGGAAAATACTAGCGATATTCCTGAAATAATAGATTATGTAGAACAGGATGATAAACTCTGTACGATTGCGGTAACTAGTGACATGGTCCTCAGACAAATAGAGAAACTAAAACCTAACAAATCCCCAGGTCCTGATGAACTGTTTGCAAGGGTGTTAAAGGAATGTAAAGAGGAACTTAGCATACCTTTAGCTAATCTTTTTAACATATCAATACAAACTGGCATAGTGCCTGATAAGTGGAAAATGGCAAATGTAATACCTATTTACAAGGTAGGTGACAGGTCCTTGGCTTCGAACTATAGACCAATAAGCCTTACCTCCATAGTGGGAAAATTTATGGAATCAATAATTGCCAAAGCAATTCGTAGCCATCTTGACAGGCACAGATTGATTAATGAATCTCAACACGGTTTTACAAAGGGGCGTTCCTGTCTTACGAATTTACTAACTTTTTTCACTAAGGTGTTTGAAGTGTTGTGGGGGTTAGTAAGGAGATATGATTGTTGAAGATAAACACACTTGTGGATGGTAACACTATATATTGTCAGACTGTGGTAAGGGAGACCCAGCCTGCCTTGTTGCCTATTGTAGACCTATCCGTGGACTGAGGAAGTTTCAGAGGTACTCACACACACATGCGCATCACGTGATGTCACACAAACTAGTCCCTAGGCCTAGCAAAAGATCATGTATATAAAACATATGGATGGTACAATGACACTCAGATAAGCTATACATATACATGCAAGGGATCAGCAACTATGCTGACAGCTCGGTCATGTTACGTATGTTATCTTGACATACACTATGCTATAGGCTGAACAGGCAGGTGGCTCTGGGCTGATTCTATACAATAACAAAGACATATATAACTTAGGACTAATGGATGGTATCATAATGGATTTTAACGTAATTGGTGTTAACATAATAAGCTTTAACGTAATGCATTACAAATTATAAGAACAATTCATTGTACAATAAAGGATGGGATTGATCGATCGATCTGTATTCATGCACTCTACAGATTCTGAGGAAGAATAAATATATATTTACAAAGGTGAAAGTAATTAACAGCAAAGGCAAATCTGGTGCACACAGATCATTACTGCTAAATTCTCAGAATTCGGAGGGAACGTGAGCACAAAAAAAAAATTCTGAAAAATGTTCAGCTGATAACAAAACACACAGTTAATAATTTCATTCATCTCAGACAGCTAATTATACAGGTTATTTACATTTAAACCCAACTCTGCGAGGGTAAGATTTACATATGCAGAATGGTTATCATCTCTGGGAGGATCAAATTTCTTTGCAATGGCTAACACATTCCTTGACTGAAGGAGATCTGAACAAGTATCTACAAAAGATACTTGAGGGTTTCTCATTACTTGTCGTGTATGCAAAGAATAATGACATTCGGGTTGATTATCTGGCTGAGTATTTGAGGTTGAGGGTACAGAGTCAAGAGGATTGTCAGCATCTGTCACATTAGTCTGGGTAGCAATATCATCAACATCGCATACTAACTTCATATGATCTAAATGCGATTCTTTATACTGACCAGTACTAATTTCTCTAACCTTATGCTTATTGCCATTGATATGTTCAACTACTCGACATGGGCCAACAAACTTTTAGTCGAGCTTAGGCATTGTGGATGTTTTGTTGAAATTAGTCAGCATTACTCTCGAACTAACTTTAACTTTTGACCGCTTAGCACGGCTATTAGTTACTCTAGTAAATTCTGCTGTTGATTTATGAAGTGTTTCACGGATTCTTCTAAACACACTTTGAGCTATGCTGGTACGAGTTGCTATGAAATTATCAGGGTTATAATTGGGTTTCGGTGTGGAATATAACAACTCATAAGGTAAACGCTTGTCTACACCGTACAATGCATAATGTGGAGTGTCACCTATGGAAGCAATGTAAGCAGAATTTATGGCACATTGAACATCTGGTATAACTTCATCCCAAGTTTCAGTATTGGGGTTGATAGTGGCTTTCAAGGCATCAAGTACTTTCTTATTGGTTCGTTCTGCTAACCCATTGCTTGCAGGATAATGAGGAACAATGGTGGATTTAGAGATCTTGTACAAGGTACACAGATTTTCAAGAATCTCATTACACGATTCACCTCCATTATCTGTTACTAAGGACTTAGGGGTGGTATGCCTGCAGATAATGCGTTCTTTAAACGCTTTAGCTACTGTCTTGGCAGTCTTGTTTGCAACAGGAACTAACTCACAATATCTGGTGAAAAGGTCTACCATAACACACAGATGTTTGTTGCCTTGGAGGGAACATTTAAAATTGGTTAACAAATGTAGCACAACTCTTTCCCATGATTCGCTAGTAGTTGGATACACCTGGATTGGGTTAGGACCATTGACATTACCTTTATGCTGCATACAGACACTACATTTCTTAACATACTCAGAAATGTCAGTTGCCATACGTGGCCAAAAGTATTTCATTCTGGCTTGCTTCGCAGAACGATCCATACCAGGGTGTGCAACACCTGGTGCATCGTGAACTGGCTGTAGAGCTACATTCACTAGTGATTGTGGAATTACTAACTGGTATACTCTTCTGCTTGGAGTACCCAACTCGGCTGTTCGATACAGTAGTTCTTGGCTCATTACAAAGTCACTAATGGGTGCTGGTGGCTTCACAGTAAGAATAAGATCTTCCTGGAGCGGGAATCGAATCACACCAGACCACATGGGATCTGTTCTTTGGACATTTTTTACATCCTCAGCAGTAAATGGAGGGTCTGCAGTTACTATACTAACGTGTCGCGATAAAGCATCTGCGACTACATTGGGCTTGCTAGGTAAATGTTCAAAAGTAGGATTGAACTCTTGGATTGTCAAGGTCCATCTGGCTAACCTTCCAGTAGGTTGTTTATTCTGGAATAAAAGTATCAGTGGTGCATGGTCTGTGAAGATATGAACAGGGTACTGGTAAATAATGTCTCGGAAGTGCTTTAAAGACCATACTATTGCTAAAGCTTCTTGCTCCGTTACTGTATAATTTCGTTCAGCCTTCGTAAGGACCCGACTAGCAAATGCAACTGCATTGTACTTGCCGTCAGTCTTCTGAGCTAGTACGGCACCTATGCCAATTGAACTAGCATCACTCACGAAATCGTAATGACACGATTGCAAACAAACCATACCATGGGCGGGATTTGAACCCGCGGTCAGAGTCATCTTGACTGCAGTGAAGGGACTTGAGCTAGAGTTTGTCACGGCCATGCTAGCTGGAGATTCGTCTGTAAAAACTTGCATTTGTGGTCACAGTGGTGCCTATGCTAACCTTCCTATGGTGTAGAAATATACCTAGTTGGATGAATCTTATTGTGGCTAGCTGGTTCAGTGGCTAACACAACGGTCTGGAGTTTTGAGACTCTCTGACCGCGGGTTCAAATCCCACCCGTGGTATGGTTTGAACTAGCATCAGTTGTCAGATAGAAGGGCTTAGAAAAATCTGGGAATTTCAAAATTGGAGCAGACATCAACTTTACTTTTAGCGTTTGGAATGCTCATTCTTGACAGAAGGTCCAAACGAAAGGAGCATCTTTCTTAAGTGTTACAAAAAAACGCGATTCTAAAAGCTTAGAGATCTCCAGTGAATACTAGAAAGGACTGCCCTTCTAGCATCCAGCCTGTTACTGGGTTTTCATAACAAGTAGTCAGTATCCTTGTCAAATTATCCATTAAAATTCGGTATTATTCAATAGTGCTTCAGGATTACAACTGGTAGGCTACTAACTAGAGAAATTAAAATTTAATAAATTTATTAAGTCTAGAGGTATATTATCAAATTAAATTAAATCAATCACAGTAATGAAAATAATATCAATCTCTCGAGTTCAATATTATTGTGCTGAAAGCACATATCACATTTATAATTCTTAAGTACCGTCTGGTACATTAACATTTAATAAGATATTACAAATATGTACAAGTAAGTTTGTGTATGTGTGTAAGTGCTCTAAGTAGTTCACTATGTCTCACGACTCGACTAGACTTAACAAGTGACTGACAAAGTCCTCTCAAACTAACTTCTTGACCGACTGGCAACCAGAACAGTCTGCTTGAACAATGAAAAGAATGCTAAGCCCAATAGGCATATAACAAGCAACTGTGACACAATCAGGATCAAGGAGATAACATAACGACACTAAGTATGAACCATCAGCAGATCCTCCACAAAAGTTACAAAACTCCCATACTACTGAATCTAAGTTCAGCATAGGAAAAACCCGACTGTGACAATACACAGAAACCAGTACAAAATTAGGTCAGAAGCTATAGCTAAGGACCTGAGATGTTCAGAGTGTCTAAGTGACACACAACCTCAGTACAACGTCGAAAATCACTAAGTCTATACAATGTTCTGTGAACAGAGTTCTACAGAACTAACAAGAATAATGAGACAGACAATCTGTCCAACCACCAAGCGAGTCTAGAGCAGACTGAATACTTCACGAGAGGTGAGGACACCCCCCCCTTGATCACGTGATAGCTCCGTGGGCAGCAGTCACCCAGCGAGAAGCCAGCAATATAACGAGCGACAAGCGATAATTACAGTAGTTTGACAATCAAGACTTGAACTGAGCACGTAATATGTACATCCTAACAATATAAGTCAAATAACAATATAACAGTCAAATAATAATATAAAGTCATACATTTACGATTTAGCTATTATCGCAAATATAAGCAATATAAAATTAAATGAAAAGGTAATATACATTATATATATACATAATAATCATTGTAACCCATTCAGGGGTTGCAACATTAAGCAATTCAGTTAGAGGAGCAGCTATTGAAGAAAAATTAGCAATGAAAGATCTATAGAAACCTGCTAGACCCACAAAGGATATTACAGCATCAGCAAGTTTGGGTGAAGGAAAATTTAGTACTGCTGTTACTTTACTTTGATCAGTCGTAACCCCTCTAGGAGTGAATATTTGACCAAGAAACTTAATTTCTGATCTGAAAAATTGACATTTAGACAGTTTGATCTTTAAGTTGGCTTCTTCAAGCTTACCAAGTACTACATCAAGTCTTTTCAGATGTGTATCCACGTCTTCGGACATGACGATTACGCAATCTAAGTACACCATAAGTGCTTTACCTATGACACCTCTATAGATATTGATCATGAGTCTTGAGAATGTGATAGGGGAGGATCATAATCCAAAAGCCATTTGTAGGAAGTGATAATGACCTGTGGGAGTGGAAAATGCAGTTAACTCTTGGCTGTCCTCGTGAAGAGAGACTTGCCAAAGCCCTTGTAACAAGTCCAGGGTCGAGAAGACTTTGTTATCTCCAATGTTACATAAACGATCACCAAGTACAGGAAGTGGGAAGCGATCTGGAATAGTCTTCGCCTTTACCTTCCAAAAGTCAATCACCCGGCGCCAAGTACCATCCTTGGAAATAAATGGTATAAAATACCGACACAATGGCAATATAAACACAAATGCAGTATAATGTGATCCTTTATTGACTACGTTTCGCCCACACAGTGGGCTTTTTCAAGTCACAAACAGAACTACCTGGGGTGGAAGGAACGCGAGTATTTATAGTCCGGCTGAGGTCAGGTGAAGAATGCTGCATCTGATGATGTACCGAGTTGGGTTGTAGAGTCTAAAAACTTGGGTAGCTTGGAAAGGAGACTGGACAAGTTTGTGAGCAGACCTTCTACAGTGTTCTTATGTGGGATAGCGATGAAGGAGTTTCTTGGCAAGTGGTTCAGCTATGTTATAGAAGCCACTATTCTGGTTGAAGTTGTCGGATATAGAAATAAGTGATGATTCCAGGATTCTTCGGTATTGAGTGTTGTCTTCTGTGGCGATAAGTCTTGAGTTTCTGTAGTTTATCAAGTGGTTGTGTGAATTACGGTGTTGTACGCAGGCATTCCTTGTGTCGTCAGACCTGCTTGCGTATTGGTGTTCTGAAATACGTGTTTGGAGGTCCCTTGATGTTTCGCCCACGTATAACTTGTTGCAGTCATTACAAGGGATTATGTATACCCCTGCAGAGGATGGAGGCTTGTCCTGCCTACTACTGGTGATGTCCTTGATGGTCGTGGTTGTGTAGGTAGATACTTGGAATGATGTTTTGGCAAAGATGTTGGAAACATGTTTGGCAATGGAGTTGGTGGGAAGGACTATGTATCTCTTCTCGGCAGTGTCTTCTCTGGGTGTGTTGAAGATGTTTAGTGCTCGCCGTCTGCAGTCTCTGATGAAGTGACGAGGATAGTGGAGTTTGGAAAATACTTGTTCAATTATAGTGCATTCTTCCTCAAGGAACTCGTTGCTGCAGATTCTGAGTGCACGCAGGAAGAAGCCTATAATTACACCACGTTTGGTTTTGGTGTCGTGGTGAGAGTAGAAGTGGAGAAGATCGTTTTGGTTGGTGGGTTTTCGATAGACTTTAAAACGAAGTTCGTGGTCAGCTTTGCAGAGTAGAACATCAAGGAAAGGAAGAGTGTTGTCGACCTCTTCTTCAAGTGTGAACTGGATTGAAGGCTCGACCTGGTTGAGCTTGTCTTGGAGAGCTTGAACGTTGAAGCGTTTAGGAGTTATGAGGAGAATGTCGTCAACATAACGGAGCCAGGTGACAGACGAAGGAATAATGGTGGAGAAACGTTCGGCTTCTAGATGTTCCATGTATAGGTTCGCCAGGACTGCACTCAGTGGCGAACCCATGGGTAGTCCAAAAGTCTGCTGAAAGAGGTGATTTTCAAAAGAGAAACACGTAAAGCCAGCACATAGTTCAACCAGGTCGATGAAATCGCTGGCTGGAATGGGAAGATCAAGTGAATCGTCAATTTTCTTGCGCAAGAGATCGATGGCTTGTTTAGTAGGTACTTTAGTGAATAGGGAAGTCACGTCAAGGCTGGAAAGTTTCTTGTTCCTGATGTTGATGTTGCGAATGCGATTGAGAAGATCACCTGAGTGTTTGAGATGTGCTGGACTGATAGTGCCCAAGAGTTTCGAGAGGTGTTTGGCGAGAATTCCTGAGAGCTGGTGGGGAGCACTGCCTATTCCCGAGGATATGGGCCTCAATCCAGTTCACACTTGAAGAAGAGGTCGACAACACTCTTCCTTTCCTTGATGTTCTACTCTACAAAGCTGACCAAGAACTTCGTTTTAAAGTCTATCGAAAACCCACCAACCAAAACGATCTTCTCCACTTCTACTCTCACCACGACACCAAAACCAAACGTGGTGTAATTATAGGCTTCTTCCTGCGTGCACTCAGAATCTGCAGCAACGAGTTCCTTGAGGAAGAATGCACTATAATTGAACAAGTATTTTCCAAACTCCACTATCCTCGTCACTTCATCAGAGACTGCAGACGGCGAGCACTAAACATCTTCAACACACCCAGAGAACACACTGCCGAGAAGAGATACATAGTCCTTCCCACCAACTCCATTGCCAAACATGTTTCCAACATCTTTGCCAAAACATCATTCCAAGTATCTACCTCCACAACCACGACCATCAAGGACATCACCAGTAGTAGGCAGGACAAGCCTCCATCCTCTGCAGGGGTATACATAATCCCTTGTAATGACTGCAACGAGTTATACGTGGGCGAAACATCAAGGGACCTCCAAACACGTATTTCAGAACACCAATACGCAAGCAGGTCTGACGACACAAGGAATGCCTGCGTACAACACCGTAATTCACACAACCACTTGATAAACTACAGAAACTCAAGACTTATCGCCACAGAAGACAACACTCAATACCGAAGAATCCTGGAATCATCACTTATTTCTATATCCGACAACTTCAACCAGAATAGTGGCTTCTATAACATAGCTGAACCACTTGCCAAGAAACTCCTTCATCGCTATCCCACATAAGAACACTGTAGAAGGTCTGCTCACAAACTTGTCCAGTCTCCTTTCCAAGCTACCCAAGTTTTTAGACTCTACAACCCAACTCGGTACATCATCAGATGCAGCATTCTTCACCTGACCTCAGCCGGACTATAAATACTCGCGTTCCTTCCACCCCAGGTAGTTCTGTTTGTGACTTGAAAAAGCCCACTGTGTGGGCGAAACGTAGTCAATAAAGGATCACATTATACTGCATTTGTGTTTATATTGCCAAGTACCATCCTTCTTAGGTGCTAGGATCAAGGGCGCATTCCAGGGTGAATTGCTAGGTGCAATACCTCCATCATTGAGCATTTGATTGATCAATTCTTCTGCAACAGCAACTTGGGAATGAGGCATTCTGTACACAGGTATATAGATAGGTCTAGTACCAGGTTCAAGTGGAATACGATGGGACAATAAGTTCGTTATACCCATCTTCTCACCTGGTAAGGCAATGGCTTTTTGACGTTTGTTCAACAGAGTCAACAAATGCTTGACTTCGTCTGGGGAGTCATTGGGAGCTAAGTCTTTCTCCTCAACAGGTGGAATGGATTGATCCAGTGGAGTGGATGAGGTCTCCCCTGTTGAAATAGCACCGACCCACTGGTCAGGTAGCAAGTCATCCTGTACTTGAACAGGGTAAGGATAGTGAACTAGGTCAACAAGATTAGTATTTACTCTGAGACGAACACTGTGACCAGAAGTGTTAGCGATGAATGAATGGATCTTACTGTCTCTTACAACATGTAAGGAAGGTTCAACAAATAAACCCTTGACCTTGCAGGAGTCACTGTCAACTAGGACATTATCACCATCTGGAACACTAGGGACAACAACAGACACTCTAGTTAGAGCACTAGCCGCAATAGAGACGTCTTTCTGCAGACGGCATGTAACATCAACAAGAGATGGCATTACCAGTTTCAGGTAATCGTTTTCCGACAAGGCGTCCCCCGTGGAGAAACTACTACTTGAACTGGCAGACATTGCAGGGATAGACTGAGCACTCAAAGCAGTCTGAGCATCCTCGGACACTTGAGACAACACACTATCTTGCATGTCTGAAGGTGTAGGTGAAACACAGATGGTTTGAGAGAGTTACTAGTACCTGATCGCTTGGGTACACTACTGGAAAATGCATTGTCTTGTAAGGACTAAATCTGAACGTCGTACTCTACGGCAGTATGGCAGATCTCGGATCCAAGCTGGTAACCCCAAAATGGAACGATCAAGTCGTCAATTTGGGCATGCCATCGGTACGGGTCAAGCACAATACTTCAGTCTCTCATAGAAGCAAATCACAGTAGAAGGTCACCAGGGAAAGTAATCTGGTCAACAACAAGGAAAGAAGCAGTAAAGTCTCTACCTTGGATAGAAAAGGTGAGTGAAGTCTGACCTCACGCACGCAGAAGGGAATCATCTACTCCACTAAGGGAGGTTACTGTAGTTGGTTCAACGAGGAGGACACGTCGTAACTGCTTATCTTTAAACAAACTAGACCTGATGATATTAACTTGCGCACCATAGTCCATGAACACATGAACGTGCGCATTATGAATAGATGCTTGCACTATAGGACCTATTGTTTCATTGGGAGTTATGTGCAAACAAAAAGGTGGGTTGTCATCAGAGAAGGCATGTTCCACTTCATCCCCAAATTCATCTACGTCAGAGACGTGTGAAGCAACATCATCAGCAGGAATGTCATTCTCGAGACTGCTTAAGGCTTCAAAGGAGTTGTGAACAGGGATGGTGTACTTATTATCACCTACTTTCACGACAGGACGGGTTGACTGGGGTGCTCGGATTCCCCCGAATTGGAAGAATTAGGCTGGTTCTGGTTATTCTAAGAACCCCGATCTCTATTTCCTCTCCTGGCTCTGCGGTTGGAACGGCCACGGAAAGATCTAGAGTACTGGAGGTTATAGACAGCATCGCACTTGGATGTGTAATGGTCATGAATTCTGTGATAAGTACAATAAGGCAAATCGGACTGGTACTTATCAGCATTACAATGCCTCTTAGAGCGACTATCAGGGCAATTTACCGCGATATGTCCACGGTAACCACAATTATAGCAAGCTCTTTGGCTATGAGTACTGTACATGCTACGAGTGCTATGGGAATAATAACTCTTGACACTAGCTTTGGATGACGGTCACGAGTGGTTTTGATCGGGAGTTTTGGTTGTAGCACAAACAAGAGGAGGTACGGGATTAGACAAAGTGGTTGATGTAGGCCTTCGATAGGGAAAGGTTCCCTCGGGACACAGGTTACGCACATGGATAAGGGCTGCAAGCGGTCCCATTGTGGCATTTAGAAGACTGGAATTATACACATACATTGACGTTGGTGGCATTAGCTGTTTAATAACTCCAAATGCTGCTAATTTGACAAACCCTTCAAGAGCTGGTTTATCATCTTCTTTAAGGTACTTGGAACTTTGACCTGCCTTAGCAAATGAGGACATTAGGTTATTTAAACGAAGAGCAAACTCGTCTAAGGATCCCTCTGGCCTTGGAGCTGTACACACTAATTCCTTAAAAACAGCAAAAGGATCAGTTTCTCGCACTGGTTCAAGATAGTTAAGGATTAATTGCTCATAATCCTGCCACTTGGTTAGATCCTGAAAGTCCTTCATACTGATCAAGTTGAAGACATGCGAGGCAGCTGGTGAACGAGCTAAACTTTCCTTTCCAATACTAATTAGGCAACTCTCTGATGGAGGACCATCTACTGAGGCATTTGCTCTAGCACGAACAGCAGTAAACATGCTTCCAGGTTGTCTGGATTCCCATTGAACAATGGCATAGCATCATAAGGGTCACGACAAATTGCGAAGGCTCGAAGTCTGCGTGTGTCTATTGTTTGATAAGGAATTACTCGAATTTTGGACTAACGAATTATTGCTTGGACTAGCAGTGTGTGCTGAGGCATCACTCGAGAAGACGTGAGACATGTTTGCAAAATGTGGAACAAGAATTTAAAGAAGCAAAAAAAAAATGTAACTGAGGAACACACAACACAGTAAACTTAAATGGGAAGAAATTACTTAACTATTCTGCATAAGTAAATTAAAATTGACAAATTACACTGTAAGCAAGGAAAACTCACACAAAACACTCAAATGGATAAGCAACACTTTGAAAATCAAGAGAAATTACTTTACTCAAATAAAATTTAATCAAATTTACTTTAAAGTGAATTAATGACACAGTGAGTTGTCTTTACTCTCAATTCAAGTACGAAATTCAACAAAAAAAAATTGATAAATCAATCAAAAATGTTGAAATAGAATCAATAAAGTTTGTGCAAAATTAAAACAAACTGGGAAAGCAATTCTAAATAAAAAGATTAAGTGACACACAAGGAACAAAATATTATGCACAGAACAGGGCATATGAAACTGCACTGAAATAAACTGTAGCAATATTGCAAATAACAATTTCTAATCAAAAGTACTGCACAACACTACATAAAATTTTCTGAAAGAAAAAAAATTTAATGGCAGCACAATGTTTACACAAGAATTATTGCTAAATGAGTCAATAACACACACAAGGAAATGCAGTTTACAAAACAACAACAAAAAATTGCAGCTTAAGCAAACACTTACTGAACAAGCAAAATAATTATTTACTTTAAAAGAAGAACTTAAAAATTGCATTAAGAGTGAATTTGTTCAATGAAATATGAAAAATAATAAATGCAAAAAAAAAAAAAAAAAAAAAAAAGGAAAGGTTTGAACACTTACAGTGATGCAGAACACAACACATCAATATATGAACAATACTATGAGAATTTTCTTGCAATGTGGTCTTGTGTTGGCAAAAAGAATTGGAAAATAATTGTCTTGCTGTAACAAAATAATGGCACTCTTGTCTTTGGAGATAAGGCAAATTAGACACTGGCTAAATGAAAAGAATTAACACAAGAATGTTCAACACACAGATAAAAAAAAATTAAAATGGCATTGAATGAATAAAAAATATTAGCAAGAAAACACAAGTGCTGGGAGAAAAAAAAAGCTGAGACAACACTGAGTTGTGATGCAGAATATAAGATAACAAGTTACTGAATTACTTCACTGCGTAGAGTACTAGGCAAGGAACACAATACTGTGAACACAAGATAATTGTGAAGTGTAAACATAAGTTTATACTGCTTATATATTGCACATAACAAGGAAAAATATTAAAGTACTTACTACTAGTATATATAAAAAAAATGAACACAACACAACAGACATAAAATAAAGCACGAAAATTAACACTGAAGAAAGAAGAGAAGAAAAAAAAAATTGCAACCAGTATAAGATGAACACTGAGTCTAATCAAGAGTCACTGAATGTCACTAAGAAATCACTGTCAAGAAAATTGTCTCAACACTCGCAAATGTCTCTATAAACAAATTATTATTCATTAACACTGTAGTGACGGTGTAGAATGAGGTGGAAGGTGGAGGATGATGGTGGAGTCTCGTTGCTGGCGGCGTTCCTACTCTCACCTCGAAGAATTTGCGCTTAAATCGACGATGAACTCACACAGGAGGCTTTTACGATGGCGCAAACTGGTGAATGAACACACTCGGCTCTTGACCCCCTATGTGATCCGTAAAAATATGATGCTATAACCCGTAATAAAGGTAAAAAAAATAGTGGTGGTGGTGGGTGAGTGGTGGCGGCAGCCACGCTGAGACACCGTGTGGTAACTGGGCCTATGGGATCAACGGCGTAAGCCACACTGGGGACACCGGCATTAGGCACAAAGATATTATATGCCGGGCTGGCTTAAAAAACCCACAAAAGACCACAACACCACAGGGATGATAAACACTCTGAATGGCTTTGAACCTGAAGCACAGAGTGATGAATAGACTGTACCCACATGGCTTGCTTGAGTACTGGGTTAGTCACCTGGGTTAGTTGCTGGCTGGCTTGGCTTAACCCTTCACACAGACTGGCTTGGTAACTTGTAACGATGAGCACAGCAGGGGTGGAAGGCTGGCTTGACAGGCAAAGCTGGATGGTGTAAGGCTGGCTTGGACTGGGATTGGGCTCCCCCCAAGAGACTTGCTTGCTGGCTTGGCTTAATTTGCAAACTCGGGAGTAATGCAGATAAACACTAATATACAGAGACTGACCAGTGAATAGTGCAGAGGGCTGATAGACGCTTGGGGAGCAGCTTGGCTACGTCGGCCTACTGGCCACACAAAATGTCCGTGGTCGGCTGAGGGAATTTATCTCCATGCATCGACGTAACTATCAATTTTACGCCCACACCGCTGCCACCAATTGTCGTGGGGGTTCGAATGGAGATATGGAGATATGATGATTGAAGATAAACACACTTGTGGATGGTAACACTATATATTGTCAGACTGTAGTAAGGGAGGCCCAGCCTGCCTAGTTGCCTGTTGTAGACCTATCCATGGACTGAGAGAGTTTCAGAGGTACTCACACACACACATGCACATCATGTGACATCACACAAACTAGTCCCTAGGCCTAGCAAGAGATCATGTTTATAAAACATATGGATGGTACAATGATACTCAGATAAGCTATACATATACATGTAAGGGATCAGCAACTATGCTGAGAGAGGTAGATCATAGTAATGAATACGATATTGTGTATATGGATTTCAGTAAGGCTTTCGATAGAGTTCCACACCAGAGGCTATTGAGGAAACTTAGGGCACACGGAATAGGAGGAGAAATTTTTTCCTGGGTAGAGGCATGGCTGACAAATAGACAGCAGAGAGTTTGCATAAATGGGGGGAAATCAGAATGGGGGCACGTCACAAGCGGTGTTCCTCAGGGGTCAGTGTTGGGCCTGTTGTTGTTCACAATTTACATATTCGACATAGATGAGGGAATAAATAGCGACATAAGCAAATTTGCTGATGACACCAAAATAGGCCATCCAATTCATTTCATTGAGGACAGTAGAGCACTCCAGGATGATTTGAATAGACTGACGCAATGGTCGGAGAAGTGGCAGATGCAGTTTAATATAGACAAATGCCAAGTTCTAAATGCTGGACAGTTAAATAACCATGCCACATATAAACTAAATAATGTAAATCTTAATACTGCTGATTGCGAAAAGGATTTAGGAGTTCTGGTTAGCAGTAACCAAAAACCAAGACAACAGTGCATTAGTGTTCGCAATAAAGCTAACAGAATTCCTGGCTTCATATCTAGAAGTATAAATAATAGAAGTCCTCAAGTTGCTCTTCATCTCTATATATCCTTGGTTGGGCCTCATTTAGACTATGCTGCTCAGTTCTGGTCACTGTATTACAAAATGGATATAAATGCTCTGGAAAGCGTACAAAGGAGGATGACAAAGATGATCCCATGTATCAGAAATCTTCCCTATGAGGGTAGACTGAGTGCCCTGAATCTGCACTCCCTCGAAAGGCGTAGAATTAGGGGAGATATGATCGAGGTGTTAGGTAAGACACATATGCAACAGTTAGGTATCTTTATTACGAAACGTTTCGCCTACACAGTAGGCTTCTTCAGTCGAGTACAGAAAAGTTGATAGAAGCAGAAGATACTTGAAGACGAGGTAATCAGTCCATCACCCTTAAAGTTTTGAGGTGGTCAGTCCCTCAGTCTGGAGAAGAGCATTGTTCCGTTGTCTGAAACAATATGAAGTTGAAGTGACAGGATGGAGCCTTTATATAGTGCCAGGAGGTGAGACGGAGGTTGCTTTGGGAGGGCAGGTCCCTCTCAAACCCAGCCGTTCTCACTAGTAGAGGTCGAAGTTGATGGTCTGTACCAAGATACCCTTGTGTTGCAGTGTCTGACAGAATGAACATTAAAATGGTATAAAATACCTCCGTCTCACCTCCTGGCACTATATAAAGGCTCCATCCTGTCACTTCAACTTCATATTGTTTCAGACAACGGAACAATGCTCTTCTCCAGACTGAGGGACTGACCACCTCAAAACTTTAAGGGTGATGGACTGATTACATCGTCTTCAAGTATCTTCTGCTTCTATCAACTTTTCTGTACTCGACTGAAGAAGCCTACTGTGTAGGCGAAACGTTTCGTAATAAAGATACCTAACTGTTGCATATGTGTCTTACCTAACAATCTGTCGGTATTTTATACCATTTTAATGTTCATGATCGAGGTGTATAAATGGAAAACAGGAATAAATAAAGGGGATGTAAATAGCGTGCTGAAAATTTCCAGCCAAGACAGGACTCGCAGCAATGGTTTCAAGTTGGAAAAATTCAGATTCAGGAAGGATATAGGAAAGCACTGGTTTGGTAATAGAGTTGTGGATGAGTGGAACAAACTCCCGAGTACAGGAGGCTAAAACGTTGTGTAGTTTTAAAAATAAGTTAGATAAATACATGAGTGGGTGTGGGTGGGTGTGAGTTGGAACTGATTAGCTTGTGCTGCTGGGTCTGGTGCAGTGCTCCATCCTTGAGTGGAGGTGACTAGGCTGGGTGGGTCATTGGGATAATCCGGGGGTGGACATTGACCTGCTCCTCATGGGTCAGTAGGCCAGTTGCAGTGTTCCTTCGTTCTTATGTTCTTATGTAAAACACCCTTCTGGCAAGACAGTGATGGAGTGAATGATGGTGAAAGTTTTTCTTTTTCGGGCCTCCCTGCCTTGGTGGGAATCGGCCAGTGTGTTAATAATAATATATACGCGTATATACATACATATACATATATATATATACATATATATATATATATATATATATATATATATATATATATATATATATATATATATATATATATATATATATATATATATATATATATGTATATACGCGCTGCTCAGTTTTGGAGATAGGTATATGTACTCGCTACTCAGTGTTGAAGATAGGTATATATACGCACTACTCAGTGTTGGAGATAGGTTTACATACTCGCTACTCAGTTCTGGAGATAGGTTTATATCCTAGCTCCTCAGTGCTGGAGATAGGTATATATACTCGCTCCTCAGTGTTGGAGATAGGTGTATATACTCGCTACTCAGTGTTGGAGATAGGTTTATGTACTCGCTACTCAGTGTTGGAGAGAGGTTTATGTACTCGCTACTCAGTGTTGAAGATAGGTATATATACGCACTACTCAGTGTTGGAGATAGGTTTACATACTCGCTACTCAGTTCTGGAGATAGGTTTATATCCTAGCTCCTCAGTGCTGGAGATAGGTATATATACTCGCTCCTCAGTGTTGGAGATAGGTGTATATACTCGCTACTCAGTGTTGGAGATAGGTTTATGTACTCGCTACTCAGTGTTTGCGATAGGTATATATACACGCTACTCAGTGTTGGAGATAGGTTTATATACTCGCTACTCAGTTCTGGAGATAGGTTTATATACTCGCTACTCAGTGCTGGAGATAGGTATATATACTCGCTACTCAGTGCTGGAGATAGGTTTATATACTCGCTACTCAGTGCTGGAGATAGGAATATATACTCGCTACTTAGTGCTGGAGATGGGTATATATACTCGCTACTCAGTGCTGGAGATAGGTATATGTACTCGCTACTCAGTGCTGGAGATAGGTTTATATACTCGCTACTCAGTGCTGGAGATAGGAATATATACTCGCTACTTAGTGCTGGAGATGGGTATATATACTCGCTACTCAGTGCTGGAGATAGGTATTTGTACTCGCTACTCAGTGCTGGAGATAGGTATATATACTCGTTACTCAGTGTTGGAGATAGGTATATATGCTCGCTACTCAGTGTTGCAGATAGGTTTATATACGCGCTACTCAGTGTTGGAGATAGGTATATATACTCGCTACTCAGTGCTGGAGATAGGTATATATACTCGCTACTCAGTGCTGGAGATAGGTTTATATACTCGCTACTCAGTGCTGGAGATAGGAATATATACTGGCTACTCAGTACTGGAAATAGGTATATATACTCGCTACTCAGTGCTGGAGATAGGTATATGTACTCGCTACTCAGTGCTGGAGATAGGTATATATACTCGTTACTCAGTGTTGGAGATAGGTATATATACTCGCTACTCAGTGTTGGAGATAGGTTTATATACTCGCTACTCAGTGCTGTAGATAGGTAAATATACTCGCTACTCAGTGCTGGAAATAGGTTTATATACTCGCTACTCAGTGCTGGAGATAGGAATATATACTCGCTACTCAGTGCTGGAGATAGGTATATATACTCGCTACTCAGTGCTGGAGATAGGTTTATATACTCGCTACTCAGTGCTGGAGACAGGAATATATACTGGCTACTCAGTGTTGGAGATAGGTATATATACTCGCTACTCAGTGCTGGAGATAGGTATATGTACTCGCTACTCAGTGCTGGAGATAGATATATATACTCGTTACTCAGTGTTGGAGATAGGTATATATACTCGCTACTCAGTGTTGGAGATAGGTTTATATGCTCGCTACTCAGTGCTGGAGATAGGTATATATACTCGCTACTCAGTGCTGGAGATAGGAATATATACTGGCTACTCAGTACTGGAGATAGGTATATTTACTCGCTACTCAGTGCTGGAGATAGGTATATGTACTCGCTACTCAGTGCTGGAGATAGGTATATATACTCGTTACTCAGTGTTGGAGATAGGTATATATACTCGCTACTCAGTGTTGGAGATAGGTTTATATACTCGCTACTCAGTGCTGTAGATAGGTATATATACTCGCTACTCAGTGCTGGAAATAGGTTTATATACTCGCTACTCAGTGCTGGAGATAGGAATATATACTCGCTACTCAGTGCTGGAGATAGGTATATATACTCGCTACTCAGTGCTGGAGATAGGTATATATACTCGCTACTTAGTGCTGGAGATTGGTTTGTATACTCGCTACTTAGTGCTGGAGATAGGAATATATACTGGCTACTCAGTGCTGGAGATAGATATATATACTCGTTACTCAGTGTTGGAGATAGGTATATATACTCGCTACTCAGTGTTGGAGATAGGTTTATATGCTCGCTACTCAGTGCTGGAGATAGGTATATATACTCGCTACTCAGTGCTGGAGATAGGTTTATATACTCGCTACTCAGTGCTGGAGATAGGTTTATATACTCGCTACTCAGTGCTGGAGATAGGAATATATACTCGCTACTCAGTGTGTAGAGGAAGATCAGACATTATTTGCCTTATTACTAGAGGTACTGATGTTGCCAAGAATAGAAATGAGAGCTTGGGGGATAAGGTACAGGGCAGAAACACACATAATTAGGAAGAAGAGAGGGATCACTGTCGTATAACATTTTACCGACTTGTCCAGACAACAATTGGTGTTAATTGCTAGCTGGACAAACACTAAATGGATATTGAAGAGTAAGACACATACGCAGTTGGGTATCGTCGTTTTCCGTCTTCTTCTTCAACTTGTCAGTATTATATACCATTTTCAGTATAAAAATATATTTCATGAAAAGTCATTAACTGTACTAAGTTTCGTGGAGATTATTATTACTGATTAAAAGTAGTAATAGAGGTAACGGATTTTGGGGGAAATGAATTTATTGTTTTAGGTTGTACAAATTATCATGACTGTGATGATTGATTTCAGAGAAAAAAAATATCAAGTAACAATGGGTAAAGATAAGACCAACGGAAGAAAGGCAGGGAAGGACAAGGTGAAATTATAGAATGAAAATTTGTTTAATAACAAATAATCGTGGTGCTAGAAATAAACCAGAATTACAATAACCGAAATGTTTTTTTTAAAACTGAAGAGTAGGGACTTGATTTCCGTGTGCCATATTCTCGGGTTTAAGTTGTTTCGTGGTGATAGAAATAACCGGGAAGGAGCGAGAGTGGTGCTACATTCGTATGTCTGAGAAAACTGATGCAAAAAAAATGTGTATAAAGTCTGAAGGAAGAGTCGGAACCTTCCCTCAGAACTTGTATTGACGTCAAAAATTAATTTTAAATGTGATGTACCGACTCCATAACCTAGATAAGGAATAAAGATTTCTTTGGGAGGAAATTGTTAAGACTTCAAAGCACGATAACGTTGTATTTTTAGTTTTTTCTTGACTGTAATCAAATTGATTGGAGTTCTATGACTGGGAATCTAGAGTCCACCGACCTCCTTGAGGCAGTCCAGGACTGCAATTTTAAAAACTTTGTGACAGAACCAACTAGGGGGAAATAACCTGATTTAATTGGTCCGGAAAAACGAGGATACCCTTCTTTACACTCAGGAGATTGCAGAGGAGATTGGAACAAGCGAGCACGAGTCGATGACATTACAGAGGAACTTGGAACAAGCGAACACGAGTCGATGACATTACAGAGGAGCTTGGAACAAGCGAACACGAGTCGATGACTTTACAGAGGAGCTTGGAACAAGCGAACACGAGTCGATGACATTACAGAGGAGCTTGGACCAAGCGAACACGAGTCGATGACATTACAGAGGAACATGGAACAAGCGAACACGAGTCGATGACATTACAGAGGAGCTTGGAACAAGCGAACACGAGTCGATGACATTACAGAGGAGCTTGGAACAAGCGAACACGAGTCGATGACATTACAGAGGAACATGGAACAAGCGAACACGAGTCGATGACATTACAGAGGAACATGGAACAAGCGAACACGAGTCGATGACTTTACAGAGGAGCTTGGAACAAGCGAACACGAGTCGATGACATTACAGAGGAACATGGAACAAGCGAACACGAGTCGATGACTTTACAGAGGAGCTTGGAACAAGCGAACACGAGTCGATGACATTACATATATATATATATATATATATATATATATATATATATATATATATATATATATATATATATATATATATATATATATATATATATATATATATAACGAAAGTTTCTCTTTTTAAATTTAGTAATTTATACGGGAGAAGGGGTTACTAGCCCCTTGCTCCCGGCATTTTAGTCGCCTCTTACAACACGCATGGCTTACGGAGGAAGAATTCTGTTCCACTTCCCCATGGAGAATATATATATATATATACATATATGAATTTTCACTCGCCAAGAGGCGGGCTAAAGCAACGTGGGTTCGATCCTCCGGCTAGCCTCAGTGTTGTTATTGTTTAAATACCACTTGTTCATGGTTACATCAATATATGTATGTTGTGCTGTTTAAGCCGAATTGAGTTATTTGATATATAAAGCAAGGCTGACCCTTGCCAAATTAGATGAGAGAAAATTTTTGTATGGCATAACTATGCCAAATTCAATCTGGGCATAACGAAAGAAGACTCAAGAAATCGTAATGACACGATTGCAAATAAACCATACCCCCGGCCGGGATTGAACCCGCGGTCATAGAGTCTCAAAACTCCAGCCCGTCGCGTTAGCCACTAGACCAGCTAGCCACAATAAGATTCATCCAACTAGGTATATTTCTACACCATAGGAAAGTTAGCACAGGCACCTCTGTAACCACAAATGCAAGTTTTTACAGACGAATCTCCAGCTAGCGTGGCCGTGACGAACTCTAGCTCAAGTCCCTTCACTGCCGTCAACATGACTCAAGAAATCGTGAAGGGACTTGAGCTAGAGTTCGTCACGGCCACGCTAGCTGGAGATTCGTCTGTAAAAACTTGCATTTGTGGTTACAGAGGTGCCTGTGCTAACTTTCCTATGGTGTAGAAATATACCTAGTTGGATGAATCTTATTGTGGCTAGCTGGTCTAGTGGCTAACGCGACGGGCTGGAGTTTTGAGACTCTATGACCGCGGGTTCAATCCCAGCCGGGGGTATGGTTTATAACGAAAGAAATATATATCACTGATATATGTAGCAGAATTTAGCTAAAAAGATGACGTAAGTTTATGTGAGGTCAGGTAAGGTTTCTAAATTAGTTTATGTGAGGTCAGGTAAGGTTTCTAAATTAGTTTATGTGAGGTCAGGTAAGGTTTCTAAATTAGTTTATGTGAGGTCAGGTAAGGTTTTTAAATTAGTTTATGTGAGGTCAGGTAAGGTTTCTAAATTAGTTTATGTGAGGTCAGGTAAGGTTTCTAAATTAGTTTATGTGAGGTCAGGTAAGGTTTCTAAATTAGTTTATGTGAGGTCAGGTAAGGTTTCTAAATTAGTTTATGTGAGGTCAGGTAAGGTTTCTAAATTAGTTTATGTGAGGTCAGGTAAGGTTTCTAAATTAGTTTATGTGAGGTCAGGTAAGGTTTCTAAATTAGTTTTGTTGCATAAATATTTTTTTTTATATCAGTGTCAATGAAAACAAAGAATTAGTCAGTCAGGTGAGAGAGGATCTCCCATTGTTTTACCAAACTTGTGTGTGTAAAACTCTCCATTAAACACAAAATTTGTATCAACGATACAAAGTTTAATAAGCTCAATGATTTTAAGCACTGGCAATGGTAAATCGTAATTGCTAAGTTCTTCAGGTAGAAAAGTTTATGAATCATCAACTGGAACTTTCGTAGATTACGAACCGACGCCAAATCCACCCATATTGTTATCACTTTAATCAGTCATGGTGCTTAATTTATCAATTAAATAATAATTATTATTAGCAAGCATTAAAGTTCGGAATTTTGCCAATAATTGGGATTAACATGTCTACCAGCTTCTGGATTAGTTTATAGGACACTGAACCTGTGGAGCTAATAACAAATCTGGCTGGATTACGTGGGTTATGTATTTTGATTAATCCATAACATTTACCGTAGAGATTTATTGAAGGTCATAAATTTTATATCTAGTTCATTTTTGCCTTTCAGTAGTCGTTTTATTGTTTTGTTAAAGTTATTGTTACCTGCACCTATGTGATTCTTTCTAAATTTTGGAATAAGTGCATCATCTCAGAGATTATTCCTTTTTCCTTGGTAATCAGTTTCTTTTAAAATTTCTATTGAATTTATTTTCTCTGCTTTAGCAATATATAAATTTTTATTATAATAAGATTTTCATAAGACTTAAAAAAAAATTAAGGATAATTGAGAATATTTTATTTAATCATAGGACCATAAACTATCCCCCCTTAATTATTTTATTTTCATCAATAGATAAGTCAGTAGATTTTTCCAGGTAACGAGAATTTTTGTAACTTCCACATTATTTACTTTACCAAACTTAGACCAAACACTGCAGCAGCTGTTGTGTATTTATCTATTGTTTTATACGACACGTTAATTACGAAACTGTTATTAGCATTTTTAGTTCAGTTTCTGTATTCAATTAGATAATCTAATTTGCATTTTAATTTATTTTTGAGTTTATTATAAATTCTACTGAGTTTATTATAACAATGATTTAACTTTGTTCCCATTCTGAAGGAATAACTTGATTAAAATCATTTTTTTTTTTTGCCTCAGTATTTTGAATGTATTATTTTCTTCTATTTTTGTAACATCAATATGTTTCTGAAGAATATTTCTTCAGAAATTATCAAAAGGGACGATCTTTCATGTCTTGAAGTTTATTTGGAAAATAAATTTAAGCAAAACTTGATCAATCAGAGAGTAATTTATTTTTAAATTAAGTCGAATTTTAAGCTTATGTGATCTGATCAGTGCTGAGGAAAACTGGGAAATAAAAGAAGTAAGATTAGGAAAGCTTACAAAGATTTTTTCTGAAGAGTCGTGTGGTATCAAATGATGTTATTACATCACAGTAAACAGGTGATGTCACAATATGGAAAAAACCACTATGACAAAATAGTGAACTTCCAAGCACTTTCATGATTTCTCACATTATCAAGGGCCTGTAAAAATAATAGAACAGAAGGCTTATAAGGCTGAGATATCATTTGACACATTACCATACTCACGACCTAGTCGTGAGTATGGTAGTATGTCAAATGATATGGTAGTATGTCAAATTGTATGGTAGTATGTCAAATGATATGGTAGTATGTCAAATGATATGGTAGTATGTCAAATTGTATGGTAGTATGTCAAATGATATGGTAGTATGTCAAATGAGTATGGCAGTATGTCGTAGTGTCAAGATACATCTACAGTTAAAATTATGAAAGACCTGTCATGCATAGTATAAATTTCTCAAAAATTACAAATTAATCTAATTTATATAACCATGAAATAATGTATTTATATTAAAATCAAAGCTATTTTTTATGAAAAGAGATTCGATTATATTTCTCTCAACCATAGGCCTACTTGATACAACTTTCCCGACCCTTTGAAAATCAGTTGGATAGTTAACATCTCTCACATGAATAAACAAAGCATTAGACTTTTGTTCATTTCTAATGTTATATATATATATATATATATATATATATATATATATATATATATATATATATATATATATATATATATATATATATACATATATATATATATATATATATATATATATATATATATATATATATATATATATATATATATATATATATATATATATATATATATCTCATATATATATATATATATATATATATATATATATATATATATATATATATATATATATATATATATATATATATATATATATATACATGTATATATATATATATATATATATATATATATATATATATATATATATATATATATATATATATATATATATATATATATATATATATGTTGCTGTACGCTTAGATCAAGGCGTTTTCCAGTTTGACGGTAATAGACTTAAATATTTCTTTGTACAGTGAATCTTGTAGACACAGCAATTATCATTTTTTGGGAGGATTTTTAATCAGATTTTTTTTACTATACGAAGTTTTATTAAATACAACTTTGATTTTTTAAATTCTTAAGTAAGAAGGTATACCAAGAAGGTTTTCATGGCTGACACTACCACCTGTATCATGCTGTGTTGGGTGAAAGGCTGTAAGGTGATATTATTATTATTATTATAATCAAAAAGAAGCGCTAAGCCACAAGGGCTGTACAGCGCTGCAGGGTAGGGAAGGAAGCGAGGGTATCGGGCGGCAGGAGGGGGAGGGATAATTAGTAGGTTACAGAAAACAGCGGGGCAGGGGATAGTGCGGGGGTAGAGGGCAGCAAGAGATTGAGGTAGAAAGGGCTGAAGGTATCATCATCAGAGTTTGTGGAGTTAGTAAGTTGTTGTCAAAAAGTCAATGAGAGAGTCCGGATGAAAGGTGGGTCCATCAGCGAGAAGGGAAGATAAAGAGAGAGCAGCAGACGACGATGGAGGTAAATTCTGCGTGCTCGTTGATAAAGTGGGCAGTCTAACAGAATGTGGCTAACCGATAATGGAACCTGACAATTCTCAAAGAGAGGAGCAGGGCGCCTCTCCATGAGATATCCATGAGTAAGACGAGTATGGCCAATGAGAAGGCGGGAGAGAGTAGTCTCGCAACCTCGACACTGGTGACAAGAAGACTGCCAGTAACCTATACTCGGTTTAATAGAACAAAGTTTGTTATAGAGCAGAGCAGACCAACGTTGTTGCCAACGGGTGTGAAGGTGGGTAGCTATTACAGCAAAATAGTCCAGAAATGGAATGCCTCTGTATGAAATTGGTAGGTCATGTACTGCTGACCGCGTAGCAGTGTCTGCCTGTTCATTGCCCTGTACGTCAACATGACCAGGGACCCAACAATATATAATATCTTTATGCTTAGTAGAGATACGGTGTTTACCTGGAGTTTACCTGGAGAGAGTTTCGGGGGTCAACGCCCCCGCGGCCCGGTCTGTGACCAGGCCTCCTGGTGGATCAGCGCCTGATCAACCAGGCTGTTGCTGCTGGCTGCACGCAAACCAACGTACGAGCCACAGCCCGGCTGATCAGGAACTGACTTTAGGTGCTTGTCCAGTGCCAGCTTGAAGACTGCCAGGGGTCTGTTGGTAATCCCCCTTATGTGTGCTGGGAGGCAGTTGAACAGTCTCGGGCCCCTGACACTTATTGTATGGTCTCTTAACGTGCTAGTGACACCCCTGCTTTTCATTGGGGGGATGGTGCATCGTCTGCCAAGTCTTTTGCTTTCGTAGTGAGTGATTTTCGTTCGTAGTGAGTGTAGCCAAAGTTGGATACAGAGAACTAGGGGGTGAGGTGTATCAATTTTCCATATAGCCTGTATGCACTAAGGGAGTCTGAGACAACCACAGATGATGACACAGGCATAGATGCAATACGAATAAGTGCTGCAAGAATGGCATACAATTCAGCAGTAAAAATGCTAGCCGAAGATAGTAAATGCCCTCGCACGACGCTGTCCGGAAACACTGCTGCGAATCCGACGCCGTCAGAAGATTTAGAGCCATCTGTGTACACGGCGGTGGCATGAGAATGAGAGTGGAAGTGGTCAAGAAAAAGAGAGCGGGAAGCCACCGTAGGCAGTTGGGCTTTCAAGCAAGGGAGTGAGAAAGAACAGACCCGAACAGCTGGAACTTCCCATGGGGGTAGGGAAAAATGAGATGCTACATGAACATATAAAGGCGGTAACTGAAGAGAAGACAATAGCGAATGTAGGCGAAGAGAGAAGGGACGGAGCAAACAGGGGCGGCGAACAAATAATGTCTACTTATATCAGTGACCATTCTATAAATGGAAGGATTACGGAGATCGTGAGAGCGCACATAGTAGCGAAGTCAATGGGCATCACGGCGATCAGACAAGGATGGAACATTCGCTTCTTCATAGAGGCTCTCAACAGGGAAAGAGCGAAAAGCACCAAGGCATAAACGTAATCCTTGGTGATGGATGGGGTTAAGGCTAGAGAGAGTAGCAGGAGAGGCCGCTGAACAGATCTGGTCACCATAATTAAGTTTCGATAAAATGAGGGTGGAATGTAGGCGAAGGAGAGTTCGGCGATCAGCTCCCCATGAAAGATGAGCAAGGGTCTTAAGAAGGTTCAGCCGGCTGTGACAAGTTGCCTTTAGAGAGGTAATGTGGGGCTTCCAGGATAACCTACGGTCAAAGAGAAGGCCTAGAAACCTGACTGTATCACGTTCAGGGATACGGGAGCCATAGAGGTACAAAGGATGATCGGAGATGACAGAGCGTCTAGTGAAAGTCATTTGGTGAGTTTTAGTACTGGAAAATTTAAACCCATGTGTGGTGGCCCAATTGGAAACACGGTCGACCGCATGTTGGAGAGAAACTGTAATGAGGTGACAGCGCCTGCACAAGCAATAGCGAAGTCATCAACATAGAGTGATGACGAAATATTGGATGGAAGAACAGAGGCCAAATCATTTGTAGCAAGGAGAAAAAGTGTTGTGCTCAGAACACATCCCTGAGGGACACCTTCAGCTTGGACAAAGTCCGGGGAAAGCACATTATTGACTCTAACACGGAAATGTCTGTCAGTTAAAAAGTTCTTAAGGAAAGATGGTAGATTGCCTCGGAGGCCTAAGGAGTGGACTTGGGCCAAAATATTATACCTCCAAGTTGTGTCATATGCCTTCTCAAGGTCAAAAAATATGGCAATAACTGAGTGGTTATTCGCAAAGGCATTACGAACATACTTATCCAAACGTAGTAATGGGTCTAGGGTAGAACGGCCCTTACGAAAGCCATATTAATGAGTGGAGAGACTTGTGTGTCTCTAAATACCACAGTAAATGTCTATTTACCAGACGTTCCATCACTTTGCAAACTGCACTGGTAAGAGCAATGGGACGATAGTGGGAGGCTTAATGTCCCGTAGTACCCGGTTTGCGGAAAGGGAGAACAATGGCAGATTTTCACAGCTGTGGAAGAACTCCTTGTGACCAAATAAGATTGAAAAGGTATAAGAGGACTGCAAGGGCTGACTGATGTAAATGTTGTAACATACGAATATGAGTGTCGTCAGGCCCAGGTGTCGATGATCAGCAAGCTGAGAGCGTTGCCTCCAGTTCCTGAAGTGTAAATGGCACATTATACTGTTCTTCTCTGAGAGAAGAAAAGTCCAAGGGTGCTAACTCTCTGGCAGACATTGAGGAAAGAAACGAGGGGCAGACATAGAGCCCCAGAGAAATACGGACCAGATGATTGCCAGTTTCAATGGCAACATCTAGAGGGTTTGCTATATCAACACCAGCAACCTGCAGAACAGGAGCCGGGTCAGAAGAATATTTACCACTCAGTTTCCGTACTTTATTCCAGACTGCACTCATAGAGGAAGCAGAGGTGATGGTGGAGACATAATCTCGCCAGCAAGTGCGTTTATTATTATTATTATTAGTAGTAGTATTAGTATTATTGTTGTACTAATAGTAGAAAGTCTACTAGTTGTACTAACAATAGCAGCATGAATAGTTCAAGCACTGATATTACAGTAGTAATACAAAACAGTAATAGTAATAATACTAGTAGAAGTACTGGCAAAAGTTTTACTAATAGCTGTAGTAATAACAGTAGGTTTACAAATAGCAGAAGCACCAACAAAAGTTGTATTAACTGTTGCTGTACAAAATTCCTGTTACTAATGGTAGGTTTACTAGTACTAGTGGAAGTAACATTTAACAGTAGTACTAATAGCAGTGCTAAACATCTGTTGTACTAACACTCACATAAAAGGAATTTTGTTACTAGCTGTATAAATATTGGTTGTGTTGATAGTTGTGCAAATAGCATGAATAGTGATAGTCTTACTGATTATAGTAGTACTGATAATTACTTTACAAACAGTAATGTTACAGACAGACGGGGGAAGTAGGAGGGGGGGGGGGTAGTGGACAGTTATGGGGGAAATTACCTTAAAAATGGAAAAATGAAACGTACCAACTTATCTGCAGGATGTTTAGGGGGTCAACGCCCCCCGCGGCCCGGTCTATGGCCAGGCCTCACGGTGGATCAAGGCCTGATCAACCAGGCTGTTACTGATGGACGCAAGCAAACCAACGTACGAACCACAGCCCGGCAGTCAGGTACTGGCTTTAGGTGCCTGTCCACCTCCCTCTTGAAGACAGCCAAGGGTCTACTCACTCATGAAATCGTAATGACACGATTGCAAACAAACCATATCACGGGTGGGGATAGAACCCGCGATCAGAGAGCCATAGAACTCCAGACCGACGCGTTAGCCACTGGGCCAGCTGGCTACAAGAAGATTCATCCAACTAGGTATATTTATGCACCATAAGAAGGTTAGCATAGGCACTACTGTGACCACAAATGCAAGAGATTCGTGGTCACAGTGGTGCTTATGCTAACCTTTGTATGGTATATGAATATACACCTAGGTGTTGTTAGCCACTGGGCCAGCGTCGGTCTGGAGTTTTATGACTCTGATCGCGGGTTCTAACCCCACCTGAGGTACGGTTTTCTTAAGGGTCTACTGGTAATCTCCTTTATGCATGCTAGGAGAAAGAATGACTTTATCAGTGAAAAATTCACCGCAATCTTTTGAACACAAACAACCATGTAAGTTTTATTGCTTTGAAATATGTAACTCACTGAAACGTACTGTTGCACAAAGCCTCATTAGTGAGCGAACAAAAATCGATAGTGAGAGTTGCTAGAGAAAGGACCTTCATACTTGCTCCTATCACAGACATCGACTCCATCTATACGAGCACGTGCAATTTCGAGTCTCTTCTGACTTCTTTCTTTGCTCCTTCCGGATCCATAAATCTACCTAACTGCATGATCCTTAGCTGACAGATTCTGTATCAAGTTAGAATGTACCTTAATGTTCAGTGTGTTATTTATATTTTTTCTGAATGGACTGTTACCTCAGTGTCACACTGTCACTGCACTTCGACCAACAATGATCATCAGATACCCATTGTTTGTTATTATGTAAAATTCCGTTTTTTTTTTTTTTTTGCATTTGCCACCTCAAGAGGATTCGATTCCATACCCAGTGTGATACTAGTTGTACTATCAGGACTCACGAAGTCGTAATAACACGATTGCAAACAAATCACGGAACGGATGGGGGTTTGAACCCATGGTGAGTCCTGAAACTCACAGGCCAGTGCGCTGGCCTGGAAATTTTAGCACTCACTCGCCATGGGTTCAAATCCCACCCGTTCCCCGATTTATAGTTAGCCTAATAGTTATTAATTCAATAATAGTTGCACTATTATTGAATTAATAACAGTTACTATAAGTAGTACTTATAATAACTGTTATTATAAGTAGTACTTATAGTAACTGTTATTATAAGTAGTACTTATAGTAACTGTTACTATAAGTAGTACTTATAGTAACAGTAATACAGTAGTAACTAAAATAATGGCTGTAGTAAGAGCTTACGTGCTAATCTTAATTATTATTCTAATAATAGTAATAATAATAGTAAGAACAATAATAATAGCTGAACTAATACTAGTAGTACTAAATAATCCTTTCTAAATAGTAGTATTACTTATAGAATTAATAATGCAAAACTAATTTTATTAGTACAGACAATGACACATCAAAGAGAAATAGCGCATACAGTAGCAATTCTGCTAGTAGACATATTTAGTACAACTGACAATAGCACTAATTACACTATGCTAGTACAAACTGTAGTAGTACTAACAGTAGTACCACTAATAGATTCAGCAATATTTGTAGCACTAAATTTATTTGTACAAATATTGGTTGAACTAGCAGCAGTAACACTAGTAATGCTGACACTATAATTACTATTTTTGCTAAGTTTAATAATGATAACTATCCATAATGATGGACTGAACACACCGATTGCAGGCTTAGGGACTGATTACCTCAAACTCCTCCTCTCCTTACCAATTTATTCTTTGCATTTGACTGATGAAGCCACTGTGTGGGCGAAACGTTTCTGCATATGAGTCTTAATTTTCATTCATAATGAAACATATTCACAAGGATATGTGTAGCTTCTATTCTATTCTATACAGAAGATCGTAAAAGATTCAGTAAATTCCTTTATCTCCTTTATAAAATAATAAGATATTATCTCCTTTAAATTATAATAATAAGATATTACCTCCTTTATATTATAATAATAAGGTAAAAGGACCCCAATGGAAATAAGTCACTCTGTCTGACTTTTTTTTGGGTTATCCCAGGTTCTCTACGCATGTGTGATAATCTATGTATGATAATCTATGTAACTGTACTTGTGTATACCTGAATAAACTTACTTAACTGTAATAGAGATGTATATCGATTGTACAACAAACGTGCACTAATTATAATGCACGAGTAACGTAGCATTTACACAATACTTACAAATTCTACAATACACATCCGCCAGTTGTACCATATACATGTAAGAATTTTACTATACATATGTAGGAATTATTCACTACACATAAACCAATTGTTCCTTACACATGCACTAATAATATAATTCACATTTACAAATCATGCTCTATATTTATACATGTTGTTCAATACACATGCAAGAATTGTACCACAAACAAGTACCAGTTGTTCCAAACTCATGAACCAGCTTTGCAATCGACATCTACTACTTGTACAAGGCACATGTTTCAACTGTACAGTTCACGTTGAAGATTGAGACACTTATGCAACATACGGGAATGTTTATTCAGGAAACGGTTCGCCACACAGTGGCTTCATCAGTCCAATACAAAGTAGAAAGGCGTAAGGAGAGGAGGAGTTTGAGGTAATCAGTTCCTCAGCCTGGAGTCGATGTGTTCAGCCCATCAGTCTTGTAGAATGTACAGCATAGGGCCGTAGACGTGGCTTATATACTGTAGTGAGGTGAGGCGAAGTAGGAGGAGGTGGGGTCATAGTGGTACCATCCACTAGTCGAAGTAGGTCTTCGCCCAAAGGTTGGACAAGTGTTGAAGAATTCTTTGTAACAAGATCCCATGATGCTGCAGTGTCTGACAGTTGTGTTGAATTGTGATGAAGCCACCGTGTGGCGAAACGTTTCCTGAATAAAGATTCCCATATGTTGCTTAAGTGTCTCAATCTTCAACTTGTCGGTTTTTCAAATCATTCATCACAACTGTCAGACACTGCAGCATCATGGGATCTTGTTACAAAGAATTCTTCAACACTTGTCCAACCTTTGGGCGAAGACCTACTTCGACTAGTGGATGGTACCACTATGACCCCACCTCCTCCTGCTTCGCCTCACCTCACTACAGTATATAAGCCACGTCTACGGCCCTATGCTGTACATTCTACAAGACTGATGGGCTGAACACATCGACTCCAGGCTGAGGGACTGATTACCTCAAACTCCTCCTCTCCTTACGCCTTTCTACTTTGTATTGGACTGATGAAGCCACTGTGTGGCGAAACGTTTCCTGAATAAAGATTCCCATATCTTGCATAAGTGTCTCAATCTTCAACTTGTCGGATTTTAAAACCATTCAACACAGTTCACGTGAACCAATTGCACAATACACATGTACCACTTGTATAATACGGACATACCAACACGTCCCAGTGAACAATATTCGTGTATTATTTTTGACAGTACGCGTGTATGACATGTAGAATGTAGGTTGGTAGGGTACATAAACAAAGTGTGTAAGTAAAGTTTTCTTAAACAAGGTGTGTAATATACATTTTTAAATAAGGTACGTAATATATTTTTTCTTAGACAAGGCGTGTATTAGGCTTCCTTAAACAAGGTGAAAAATAGTTTTCTGACAGAATGTGTGTAATTTAAGTTTCATAAACAAAGTGTGTAATAAATAATTTCATAAACAAGGTAATAAACAGTTTTTTCTAAAATAAGGTGTGTAATGAAAATTGTCTTAAACAAGGTTTTTAAGATATGTTTTCTTGAAGAAGAAGCATAGTAAATGCTTTCTTAAACAAGATGTGTAATATAAGTTTTCTTAAACAAGGTGTGTAATATAAATTTTCTTAAATAAGGTATGTAATATAAATTTTCTTAAACATGGTGTGTAATATAAATTTTCTTAAACAAGGTGTGTAATATAAATTTTCTTTAAACAAGGTGTGCAACACAAATTTTCTTAAACATGGTGTGTAATATAAATTTTCTTAAACAAGGTGTGTAATATAAATTTTCTTTAAACAAGGTGTGCAACACAAATTTTCTTAAACAAGGTGTGTAATATAAATTTTCTTAAACAAGGTGTGTAATATAATTTGTTGCTCAAATTCCGATTTTGCATTAGAGGAGAATAAAGAAATTTAGGACGAAAAATGACTTGTGTAAAATCCAATAATACGATGGGAAGCGTCAACAATGGTATTGTTGGCCTCAAGACGTCTGGTGTTGCCATGGCGACGACCAACTGATTTTGCCTCTGGCGGGGGAGGGGAAGACGGAGGATGGAGGAATAAAGGGTGGAGAGAAAAGGGAGGGAGGTGGAGAAGGGGAATATAACTGACCGTAAATTACAGGAGTCCAGTGTTTACGAACTTGAGACAATCGATAGTTGTAGCCCAGGAAGGAAGGTAAGATTGTTGCTTCTTTAAACTATGCTTCGTGATTTTTCTGAATCCTTATATATTTAATTATTTTTGGGATGTTTTTCATTAAATATTTTTGTTCATATCCATGGTGATATGAACAAAAATATTTAATGTTCGTATCCATGGTGATATGAACAAAAATATTTAATGTTCGTATCCATGGTGATTACTTTGCTCGTCCATTCAAACTTAATGCAGTTGAAGAATAACAGAAATTATAATATTCATGGGTTTACAATTTGCATTTTGACAACGTACTTTCATGGGAAGTTTTCAACAGTTTTTCGTCATAGTGTGACGAAAAACTGCAGAATCATATTCTGCAGCGACCAGTAGTGTCATCATTATCATCATCAACTACGTCGTTTTCTAAGTTATCAAGCGTATACTTAATTAGGATTTATCACCTGAACATCAGAGAGGCTGATGTGCTAAGACCACCTCCCATCATTCCATTATTTAGAAATTCTCACAGAAAAGTGGCCAAGAAGCTACATTAATATTTAAATGTTATGTAATGCATGGATGTATCTCTCATGACCCTAATAAAACGTTTATTCTCTCCCTGTGCTTTAAAATTATTCTTGAGATGCCTTATTGAACCTGGAGGATTTCATAATCTTGAACATTTTCATTTTGTCCTTTCTTTTATCAGTCGTCAGTACAATACATGGAGTGAACACAGTATGCAATAACGCTGAACACTTTCCATAGTGTTCTAGTATTAAGAAAATGTCGAGTGAGTATTTCTTAGAGTCGTGAACTGTTTCTAAAAGACTTCTGGAAATGGGAGTGAATAAGGGGTATAACAGAATGCTAAATATTATCAATATCATGACTTTTCACGTTGAAATCATTGTAATCCTTCACTGTTGGCCAGAGTACAGAACCACTATACTCTCACTGTATGTCTCTGCTTCCACTTCACTTCTCATATCTATCTCCGTTCATCATCTCTTCCGTGATCATGATGACACTTTTAAATTTTAATAAATAATAATAATAATAATAATAATAATAATAATAATAATAATAATAATAATAATAATAATAATAAATATCTTTATTTCTACAAGTACATGTACAAGGTATACAGTCCTAGCTGACATCAATGACATACTACTATACAGAAAGCCCCTTGTTATGCTGAGCATTTTGGGCGAATTAGGTCAGTTTTGTCCCAGGATGTGACCCACACAAGTCGACTAACACCCAGATACCTATCATGTACTGATGGGTCAAGAGGGACAGCAGGTGTCCTAATGTTTTCCAGCCGTACCGGAGATTTGAACTCCGGACCTCAGTGTATGAGCTGAGTGTGCTATCGATCGAGCTACGGGACACCTACTGCTATTTATAAATATGACGAATGAATTACTTAGTACAATTCTGCACTTTCTTGTATTAGCCACAAATGAAAAAGATTCTAAAATTCCTTAATACATGATTTGAGTTAAAATTGAAGGCTTACAGAAAGAACGTTATTATTTCTCTTAGGCACTTTCGTGATTTCTTACATTATCAAGTACTTGTTACAATAAAAATAACAGCAGAAGCCTTAAACGGCTGAGATGTCACCTTACACCTCTTCAAGGGGGGCTTCTTGGAGTGGTGAAGAGGCTCTTGGTCAGAAAACCTCACTGTCTATCCATGAAAATAACACTGGCCAGAGTTACTAACATAAACAAACTTATCTGAGGTTCCTGGAGCTGTCTTGTCCAGTCGCCTGATATCTCAAGTTAAGCAGGAATGCACATCCAACAATTTCGACTCCTATTTGAGAGGTGTCAGCCCAATTTTACCTCTAGAGCACGAAAATTCTTCCTATTATTCACTAACATTTGTGTTGTCTCGTTCAAACATGGCGAGTCTCCTCTGTACAGGCGCAGAATTTCCCATTTTTTATAACAAATTTTATTAAATATAGTATGGCCATCTATTTACATATAACTACTGTATTTCTGGAAAATATATACAGTATTTTCCACATCTGTATTACTTCTACCGTCTCCTCTGTAATAATCTGCAGAAGCCTACTGTGTAGGCGAAACGTTTCGGAATAAAGATACTTAATTGTTGCACATGTCTTATTTATCACATTGTCGGTATTAAATACCTATACATCATATTCAATATAATTTCTGCTGCATTTATTCCTAACATGTTACATAAGAACATAAGAACGAAGGAACACTGCAGAAGGCCTACTGGCCCATGCGAGGCAGGTCCAAGTCTCCTACCGGCTTAAGCCAATGCACCCAACCTAGTCAGGTCAGGTCACATTGACTTAAGGGATGAACACGGCAACCGACCTGGTAGCACAAGCTATCAGGTCCAACTCACACCCACCCACATCCACTTATGTATTTATCCAACCTATTTTTAAAGCTACACAACGTTCTGGCCTCTAGGACTGTACTTGGGAGTTTGTTCCACTCATCCACAACTCTATTACCAAACCAGTACTTTCCTATATCCTTCCTGAATCTGAATTTTTCCAACTTAAAACCATTGCTGCGAGTCCTGTCTAGGCTAGATATTTTCAGCACACTATTTACATCCCCTTTATTTATTCCTGTCTTCCATTTATACACCTCAATCATATCCCCCCTAATTCTACGTCTTTCTAGAGAGTGCAGATTCAGGGCCCTTAGTCTATCCTCATAGGGAAGGTTTCTGATACATGGGATCAACTTTGTCATCCTCCTTTGTACATTTTCCAGAGAATTTATATCCATCCTGTAATACGGTGACCAAAACTGTGCAGCATAATCTAAATGAGGCCTAACCAAGGATGTATAGAGTTGAAGAACAACCTGAGGACTCCTATTATTTATGCTTCTTGATATGAAGCCAAGGATTCTATTAGCTTTATTGCGAACACTTATGCACTGTTGTCTTGGTTTCAGATTACTGCTAACCAGAACTCCTAAATCTTTTTCGCAATCTGTAATATTAAGATCTACATTATTTAGTTTATATGTGGCATGGTTATTGTCCTGTCCAACATTTAGAACTTTGCATTTGTCTATATTAAACTGCATCTGCCACTTCTCCGACCACTGCATCAGTCTATTCAAATCTTCCTGGAGTGCTCGAATGTCCTCGTCAGAATGAATTCGACGGCCTATTTTGGTGTCATCGGCAAACTTGCCGATGTCGCTCTTTATGCCCTCATCTATGTCGTTTATGTAGATTGTGAACAGCAGGGGGCCCAACACTGACCCCTGTGGAACACCGCTCGTAACGCTTCCCCACTCTGATTTCTCCCCATTTATGCAAACTCTCTGCTGCCTATTTGTCAACCATGCCTCTATCCAGGAAAAAATTTCTCCTCCTATTCCATGTGCTTTAATTTTCCTCAATAGTCTCTGATGTGGGACCCTGTCAAAAGCCTTACTGAAGTCCATATACACAATATCATATTCATTACCATGATCTACCTCCTCAAATACCTTAGTGAAAAAAGTTAATAAATTCGTAAGGCAGGAACGCCCCTTTGTAAAACCATGCTGAGATTCGTTGATTAATTTATGCTTTTCAAGGTGGCTACGAACTGCCTCGGCAATTAATGATTCCATAAATTTTCCCACTATGGAGGTTAGGCTTATTGGTCTATAGTTCGAAGCTAAGGACCTGTCACCTGTTTTGAAAATAGGTATCACATTTGCCATTTTCCACTTATCTGGCACCATGCCCGTTTGTAGTGATATGTTGAAAAGATTAGCCAAAGGTGTGCTAAGCTCCTCTTTACATTCCTTTAGAACCCTTGCATACAGTTCATCAGGGCCTGGGGATTTGTTAGGTTTTAATTTATCTATTTGCCTAAGGACCATGTCACTCGTGACCATAATCGTGCACAGTTTATTCTCGTCCTATTCTACATAATTTATCATTACTGGAATATCGCTGGTATCCTCTTGTGTAAAAACTGAGAGGAAGTATGTGTTAAAAATTCTACACATTTCCTTATCACTGTCAGTGAGCTGACCCGAGGAACTTTTGAGTGGGCCTATCTTGTCCCTGATCTTACTTCTGTATACCTGAAAGAATCCTTTTGGGTTAGTCTTCGATTCTCTTGCAACTTTAACCTCATAATCTCTTTTTGCTTTTCTAATTCCCCTTTTTATTTCTCTCTTTAACTGAATATACCGATTTCTTAATTGCCCCTCTCCTCTTTTGATTTGTCTATATATGCCTCTCTTTTGACCAATCAGATATTTTAATCTATTGTTCATCCATTTAGGATCATTTTTGTTTGACCTGATTTCCCTATTTGGAACATAATTTGACTGAGCAGCTAGAACTATGCCCTGGAAAGCATCATATCGGCAACCATCACCACCTACCTGACCCTTAGTCAGGTCATTCCAGTTCAGCCCACCTAAGTAATTTTTCAGTCCTATGAAATCAGCCAAGCGAAAGTCAGGGACGGAGACTTGATTGCCATTATTAGGGGAATTCCATGATATATTAAAACTGAGTGATTTGTGATCACTTTCCCCAAGCTCATCATTAACCTCAAGATTATTAATTAGTGTTTCCCTACTGGCAAGAACCAAGTCAAGGAGGTTATTTCCCCTAGTAGGCTCTGTCACAAACTGTTTTAAAAAACAATCCTGGATCGTATCAAGAAAGTCACCTGACTCTAAATTTCCTGTCAAATTGCTCCAGTCAATCTGTCTATAGTTGAAATCTCCCATTAGCACAACATTTTCGTATGTAGATGCCTTACGAATTTCGTCCCATAGAAGTTTACTGCACTCCCTATCAAGATTTGGGGCCCTGTAAATCACACCCAAAATTAGCTTTTCTCGGCCCTCGAGAAGCTGTAACCAAACAGATTCAGTGGCTGATGCTTCTAATTTAATATCTTGTCTAACACAACAATTTAAATTGTCTCTGACATACATCGCTACTCCACCACCTTTCCTGTTGACCCTGTCAGTGTGGAATAATTTATAGCCTTGTATGTGACATTCAGAGGGCATCTCTCTATCTTTCAGATTGAGCCAGGTCTCTGTTATAGCAATAATATCTATGTTTCCTGCACTTGCAATTAATCTTAGCTCATCTATCTTATTTCTTACACTCCTGCTATTAGTATAGTAAACCTTAAGGGAGCTAGTCCCTTGCTGCCCTCTGCTGTCCCCCTTTGTTTGCTGACCTGATCTATTGTCTTTATTTATAACTTCATGCTGAATGCCTTTTATACATTTACTGTTTCCAACCCTAGTGTTGCAACCTGCTTGTTTCCCACACACACCCATACCTCTATCTTCCATCAGTTTAAAATCGTAGGCATTTCACCAATGGCCTTCTCAATCGAGTCTGCAAGTGCTACCACCCCAGCCCCAGAGAGATGTACCCCATCCCTTGCATACATATCATGTTTGCCATAAAAGTTGTTCCAGTTGTCAATGAATGGGATTGCAAGTTCCTTGCAGTATCTGTCTAGCCAGCAATTTACACCAATTGCCCTAGACAACCATTCATTTCCTACTCCCCTTCTAGGCAAGATGCTACATATGATTGGGATCCCTCCCTTAGACTTAATGAAATCTATAGCTGACCTGTACTTATCTAGCAGCTCTTCTCTCCTACCCTTCCCAATATCATTTCCACCAGCACTGAGACAGATAATGGGCTTGTTCCCATTACCTGACATGATATTATCCAGCCTGTTGACTATGTCCCCAACACCAGCTCCAGGGAAGCACACTCTATCTCTCATCTTCTTATTCCTATTACAAAAAGCACGGTCAATATATCTTACCTGAGAGTCACCAACCACAAGAATGCGCTTATCTCCATTAGCAGGGGCAGTAGTACCCTTACCTTCACTGGCCACTGAAGTACATTCATCCTGAAGAACAGAGAAGCGATTTCCTACCTTCAGATCTTCACTCTTAACTTTCCTTACTCTGATGCGCCTTCCATTACTGTGAACCACTCGCCACTTGTAGCAGGTGCTGGGCTGCACCTCACTGCTGGTAGCCGTTGCTACCTCCCCAACTACAGCCTCCTCACAGCGAGAGACAGACTGCACCTCACTGCTAGAAGCCTCATTCCCCACAACTCTCTCCCAGACCCACTGAGGTGGACCTTCAGCCTCCTAATCTCCTCCTGGAGAAGCAAGACCTCCTCCTTCAACTCTCCAACCTCAATTTTTAAAACACTGCAGAAGCAAGCCATGCTTTGTAACCGTCCACGCTAATCCCCAAGGCAGCTCAGGGTCTGTGACCTCACGTGACGACTGACCACTGACCACTGACGACTGACCACTGACGACTGACCACTGACCACATGTCGTTACCACGTGGAAACGACAACCAACAAGTTGGCTTCTGAGTCAACAGGGTGGAAGTCTAATGACTGCCATACAGATTCTGTCTGATTATCGAATATTATTCTTTGCTGTGTCACTCAGTCTACGGCACACCGCTTTACCTGTCTCGTATCGTAGCACTCTGTCTCGCGCTTAAATTGTTGAACAGTGCTGGTGTTCCTCAAGCCACTTCCAACCTTTACATCCAGAAAAGTATTCCATACCAGTTTATAGATAGCAAAGTCCCGTTTGTGCAGCCCATCAGTTTTCCCATAACTGGCTGTTTTAAGTACTGCGCACCTCTTCCGTAAGAAATTTTAACTACAGAATCCCTGATACGATACTGTCGTTTCACTATCTGGCCATCTGTCTGTTCTTTGACATACTTGAAGAATATGGCCAAGTGTTTCACGCTGGCCACCTAGTTGGTACTGAGAGGCACGTTCTTAATAACGGATTTCAGTGTTTTAGTTGACTTGAGAAAGTAAGTAATTTTAAGAGCGCCGATGTAATCTGCTCCATTTATCAATATAGTTCCGTTTCTCATCCAGCCACTTGCTTGAAGTAACATTGATTAGTCCTGCCGGTCAACTAAGTGTTTGAGGTACCATCGAGTGGTCCTGCTGATCTACACTGTCAACCGAAGACACGAGGATTTATCCTCCTCCATTTTCTTATAAACAATGGTGCTTTTTACCTTGCTCTTTCCAATAGGTCTTATCATATTCGGGGTGTTCGAGTTCACAGCCAATACTTGTTATGAAGCAAGATGAATCTGCTTTTTCAGAGTATGGGTAGTCTCATCGACTGGCATGCACAACCCTGACCTTCATGGACTGGCATGCACAACCCTGACCTTCATGGACTGGCATGCACAACCCTGACCTTCATGAACTGGCATGCACAACCCTGACCTTCATGGACTGGCATGCACAACCCTGACCTTCATGGACTGGCATGCACAGCCCTGACCTTCATTTATTACAGCGGCATAAGATACCCTAATGGCGTCTCTTTTGGCAGTTGAAGTGATTCTCTGACTTTATGTCGTAATATTCTGCCCGCAACTCATAAGGTATTTTGGTGGACACGTCCGAGCACCTTGGTTTGTATAATACCAAGACTGAGAAGGAAATTCAGTATATATATCTTCTGTTGACGCTTTACGGGAGTTCTATCCAGGTTGCCAAGATGCTCCTCAAACTTTTCTAAAGGTTTCGCTCTACCTCTGGAAGCAAAATATATACCTAAATACTTATGCATTCGGGTGGCTCTCAGAGGTTTAACTGGTGTCTCCTCAATGTACATCAAATTCATTTTATCAGCATTCTATTGTTTCTTAAATGTCACTCTTTTAAACTTAGGGATAGCACACTTCTGCTGGTTAGATTTCACTCCTCTGCCGCCAGATTGAACCCGATGGTTGTTAGATTTATATCTAGACCCGCATGATGTCTCCGATATCTAGACCCCACCATGATGTCTGCGAAGGCCAGTGTGGAAATACGTTTGTTATAACCTTCAAGCATTTTATCGTAGTTGCTGTGCAGGGTCATTAACTCCATATTTATCTGACCACTGCTTAAAGTTAAAAAGTATCATGAACATTGGTTTAAGGGTCTTCGTACTTTCATTAATAATGGACTGTAGCAATAATACATTCTGTGGGAAGGAAAGCTCTCTGTGTCGGATAAAGTGGAATCCATCTGAAGACTAGAGACGCTAACACTCCATGAGAAAACTGAACAATAATGCTCGAGATATTAATTTATCTAAATTCGACGGGGTTTTCTGGGTTAGCGTTTTCCGAAGAAACACAGTACTTTCCCCTCTCCTCAGTTGTAGAAGGAGGCAACCCTCATACATCCAGAGGTTATAAAAGGATTTGCACAAATCAACACTAAATAATCTCATATCTTTTAACCTCTAATTATCCTGCGTAGCATTCGATCCCATCAAAGCCTTCACGACCTCTTAACCTTCAATCTACCCTAAACTAACCTGAACACAAACTAAATCAGCACTATCCTGGTCATACGATACGTCAGTCATTATATTGTGAAGCCACTCAGCAGAGGTAGACTTGAATATATTTAACCTTATGAAATGGAAAAAAAATTTGGCACTGTATATGTTAGGTAAAGTTTGTCAAGAAACAGGACAAGTGATTCCATATGATGACCCGCAGCTGAAGTTTTGGGTCATCATTACAGAAACCTTCGCCTGACTTACTGGTCCATCCCTTAAAAAGTCAAAGTTATAATTATAAAGAATTTCTCGCATTCCTTTTTCCACATAAAATTGGCAGATGCATTTCGAATTAGGGAGCGCCAAATGTTATACGACGTAGGGTTTTGAAAGTTATCAGTCATTCCAGGATGCTGGAAATACGTCCTTCAACCTCGGATGCAGGGCGCCTGCATATGCC